>NC_057800.1:195932516-195958096 GCF_018294505.1 Triticum aestivum | reverse complement strand
CGCCCGGCCCATCCCTGTCCCCGTCGTCGCCGCCCCGTCCCCGTCGTCACCGCCCCATCCCCGTCGACGTCTCCATCTCCGTCCCTGTCCCCGTCGCCGCCCCCCGTCGTCGCGCCTCGCCGGTGAGCTCCTGCCCCGGCCGCCAACCACACACACACACACACACACATTGTTATAGAATTGTTAGCAATCTTTCTGTTTTTTAGTTATAGAATTATTAGAAATGTTAGTTTTAGTTATAGAAATGTTAGTTATATAGAAATGTTAGTTATATAGAAATATTAGAAATGTTAGTTATACAGAAATGTTTTTTAGTTATAGAAATATTAGAAATGTAAGTTTTAGTTATAGAAATATTAGAAATGTTAGTTTTAGTTATAAAATTTAGAATTTGCATATATGAAATCACAATCCATCATTTAAAAAATGTTACTTTACTTTTGTGGCATATAGTATTTGTTGTCGACGATTCCCGGCCCGCATCCTCGCCGTCGACCCGTTCGCAACGACGTCCTGCTTCAGAGGACCCATGTCCAGGACTGGGCTCCGCCGGGCTGGCACTGGGAGGTGCTACCTTCAGGGGAGCGACGCTTGGTGAGGAACCCGGCCCCGTGTCCCATCGTCGACCCTCATCTCCTTTGGTGGCGTTCGCGTGGGCCACTTTCGGTGCGGAGGGAGCCGTTCCCGCCGGAGGTGGTACGTCGCCATGTCAGGGAGGAGGACGAGCACGTCCATCGCTACATGGCTGCTATGGACGTCATGTTCTCCAATACCTGGTAGGTTCTTTGGGGAGATCACCCGAGCTATGATCCAGTGATGGTTCCTTCACTTTGGTTGTCCACCGCCTAGATTACTCTCTAGTATTCGATCTTTATTAGCTAGCTAGCTAGCTAGTGATGTATTCGATATATAATATTCGAGATGATTTATTCGAGATTATATATATTATTTGAGATGATGTATTCAAGATTATGTCTATTATTCGAGACGATGTATTCAAAATTATATTCAATGATGCTTATTATGTACTATGATTGATTCAGTTTTTCCTTATTAATTGATTGCATCCATGCATTGTAATTTGAATATATTTCTTTTGGATTAGTTAAACAAAACCTATGGCGGACAATACCGGCAGAGAGGGAGAAGAGGCCCTGTTCAATATCATGCGCAATCCTCGCGGGCCAGATGATGATCAGAATGAAGAAGATTATGACGGCTCCGAATATATAAACAACACCGGGGAGGGTGATATGATATTCGATCGCGACGACCGAATTGATGAAGTCATGAACTATGAACATGACGAAGAAAATGTTGATCTTGAAACAACAAAGACCGGCGAGGTATATATAATTTATATAAGCAGGCATCTGGTGATCATCACATGTTTTAAATGACTTGAAGATATATTAATGAATCGATCTTTCTTCTTTCAGCCATCCGGATCGAGCAAATCTTCAGGCAACAGGAAACGAGGCCCGAACAAAAAGTTGAAGGAGGGCGTAAAGTACAATATCGAGGCCATCAAACCTAATGGCGAACCATTAGCGCCTAAGAAGATTGCGGACAAGTTCATTCGTCAGTGTGGAGTTCTTGTGAAGGACCAACTCCCGATCTCCCTTCAAGAATGGAGAGAGCCAGCAAAGCCACGTCCAGGAGTTACTTTTGTCGACGACAGACAAAAACTTCTGCTTTGGGAAACGCTCATGGAAAATTTCACCCTACCAGATCATTTCACAGATGCAGATGTGGAGAAAGTCAAGGACGCTGCTCTTAGGAAGATGGAAGTTGCATTCAAGAACCACAAGATTCGTGAATGGGCCAAGTACGTCAAGGGAGGAAGGAAGACTCCAGTATTCGAGGGAACACTAGAGAAGCAAAGTGCTCATTGGGACGATTTCGTGAAATTCAAGGATTCGGAATTATCTAAGGAACGGTCGAGAATAAACAAGGCCAATGCCGCAAAAAAGGATAAGTTCCATAAGCTGGGGCCAGGTGGCTATGCGGTGGGAATGCCTAAGTGGGATAAGTCCGAGAAAGAGATGGAGGATGCAGGTGTCACTCCAGAAACATTGAGCTGGCCCCCCAGGTGCAGGACTTGGTTCTATGCGCATGGGGGGGAGTTGGACCCGAAGACATGCAAAGTTTCGAAGAAGGCATGTCTGGACGGAGCCGAAGATAAGCTACTTGTTGCAATAGAAGAGGCTCGATCGGGGGTGTTCGAGCCCAACAAAGAGAACGATGAGCTTACATGTGCCCTGGGAAATCCTGAACACCCGGGAAGAACACGAGGGACGCTATTCCGTGGTATGAGGGATTTTCGGACTGGAATGCCGACTACAGAACCCGTGCGAGAAAGAAGATTACGGAGGAGAAGAAGAGGAAGATGGAGGAGGAGCAGAGGAAGCTAGACTATGAACGCCTTCAAGGCCTAGAATCAGAGCACGCGGACTTGGCAGTCAAATTCCAGCGGCAGCAGGAGCAGATCGACTCACTTAGCCAGCAAAGGGGGTCTCAGCAGCTAGTGGATGATCCACCATTGGATAGCATCGTCCCATCCATGCCGAGAAGCAGCGTGGGTTCCGCCCCGGGCGACGCATTGCTGGATAGCTACCCGGTGGATGACATCATGGAGAACACTAACTACGAGCTACACTTCAAAATGAAGAACATATCCATGAAGGTGGCGGACGCCCTTGCTTTTACAAATCCCCCCGAGGCAACCTTACATTGCAACCCGATTCCAGCGGGCTATGCTCGTGTCTTGGTTGATGAGGTGGTGGACCAATATTCGGGGCTAGAGCTTGACATTCCTAGAGGTGACGATGAGCACACACTGGGAGAGGCCAACCATCGTATCATCCTATGGAGAAAGGATTGCATCATCTTTCGAAGGCCACCGACACCGCGTCATCCGACTCCTCGTCGAAGTCCGCCACCGAGTCAACAGACTCCCGCTCCTCCAAGTCCACCAACGCGTCAGGCCACTCCTCCTCCAAGTTCGGCACGGCTTCAGGTAACTCCTCCTCCTTCAAGTCCGGCAAAGCGTCAGGCCACTCCTCCTCCAAGTCCGGCACAGCTTCAGGCCACTCCTCCTCCAAGTCCGGCACAGCTTCAGGCTACTCCTCCTCCTCCAACTCAGCCACGTCAGCCGTCTTCACCGCCTCAGCAATCACGGAAGAGAGCCGCCTCAGCTATGGTGCGTAGTGGTACAAGTCGAGGTAGTACTGGAGGTACAGGCGGAGGCAAGCGATTTCAATATGGTCCAAGCCTCGCGCCTCTTCCGCAGAGGCCTTACGACAAGTCTGAGGAGGAAAATGTAGCCATATCGAAGGCCGAGGTGGAAGCCCATTTTGCACCAAAACCGCCACCGCCGCCAAGGGAGAAAGTGCCTATGGAAAAGATTGACCACTTCATTCGTATGGCTAGAGCACCAGCTCCCAAGCCTCCTGACATAGACTATGAGCGCCACATCAAGAAGTTAAATCGAGCACGTCTACAGAAAGAGGCGAGCTCGAGCTCGAGCAAATCAGCTGGCAAAAGGAGCGGTAAAACCGTTCCCCAGCTGGGAGAACAGGCGGCGCAATCAATCCCCCCGCTTGTTGTGCCAACAACACATGAGAGTAGGCGCGCCCAATATTATTGTGGGCAAACCGTTAACGTTCCCGGGGTGGGTGATGTGGTAATAACCGAGGAGCATATTGAGCAGGCTGAAACGATCAGGATCACTGTTGGACAACTCCTTGATATCGAGCCCATGTCTCCGACTAGAGAGGAGGAAATAAAACGGAAATATGTCCGGGGCCAACCTTTGGTCGAGCCAGACAAGGTCAATAAGCTCCCAACGAGAATGTATGAATTGCATCAATGGTACATGGACATTACCAAGATTTCCAATCGAGAGTCCCTCATGGTGAATGTCAAGAAGGATCATTACTACCATGAGAAAGCTGTGATCGTTGAGTATTCAGAACTATTTCAGCTATACAATCAAGACACACTCGACAAATATATCGTCAGTTGCTATTGTCTGTAAGTGATTTCTTTCTGTAATTTAAGTCTCAAGCTAGCTGTAGTGATCATTTTGATCAATCATTACCTGTAATTATCCTCACTATATTCTTTTCTGTGGTATTATGCAAGATGAAGATTTATGAAATGAAAAAATGTGGACGCTATGGCATTGGGTTCATTGACCCAAATACCATTAATGAATGCACATGGAAAATAGATTCATATTACGAAAAAAGTGTAGAGGAAAGCATGCTAGAGTTCTTCAAGCGCCTCAAATACAATGAAGATATACTACTTCCTTACAACTTTGAGTGAGTCACACTGTCTTGTACTACAAATTCTGTTTTTGCCTACTAGCTAGCTACATGTTTTTGCTTACATATGCCCGCTTAATTAATACATGCAAATGTGTGTGCATGCAGATTTCACTGGATCTTGTTAATCATTAAAGTTGATGAAGGAACAGTTGAAGTACTAGACTCACTACTTAAGAAAGCAAGTGACTACACCATCGTGAAGGGGATAGTCAACAGGTAATTTCAATCATTATTAACTATATCTCGGCCTATTTAATTAGTTCGTCATTTCCTGATAACAACTATTTAATAACCCATTTATTCATTTTCTTTGTCGACGGGCAGGGCTTGGGCAAAGTTCATCAGGACCACTCCAGGACCATGGAAACAAAATCTGAAATGGTATCGACCCCAGGTAAGTAATTAAGTAGTACTAGCTAGCTTCCATCTCTTTAATTATCATGCTTGATTAATTATTATCTGATCAAATTCCATTCTCGTAAAGGCCCTGAAGCAGGCGCTGGGGAATAATCTATGTGCATACTACGTTTGCGAGAACAATCGCATGATGGCGTCCGAAAGGAGCAGATCTCAAAGACAGGAGTGGGTACGTTTGTCAGAACACTATTCACAATTTTTACACCATTATCGATATCTAGTCACACAACTAATACACATGCATATTGATCTCCTTCTTAACAGTTCAAAGAGGTGCGGGAGAAGCTCCTAACAGAGGACCTCATAGAAGCAATTCAAGAGGAAATAGCGGGATTTTTGGTCGACCAGGTCATAGATCCCAAAGGAGAATACTATTACCCGCTACCGCCCCCATGAACCACTTCCAATTGTTATCGTGCTCCGAAGGCACCAATTAGGCTAATTCCACTGGCTCCGAAGGCACCAATTAGGAGAAATTGTATATATGTGTGAATTAATTAATGGTGGTTGTGAGACATTCGATGATATATATACATATATTATGATCGGTTCTACTAGAAATTCTATTTATATATATGCATAACGTGTACAATATGTAGTATCATAAAATACTAGCAAACGAAAAAGAATTAAATGGAAAACACAAAATTAAATGAAAAAGAAATCATAAACCCAAAACCCCCCAACCTTTTAATACCGGTTGGTGACACTAACCAGTACTAAAGGGCTCCCTGCCCCCGAAGCTGGCTCGTGCCACGTGGTTTCCCTTTAGCACCGCTTCATGCTGAACCGGTACTAAAGGGGGGGGCTTTAGTGCCTACACTTTAGCGCCGGTTACCAAACCAGCACTAAAGGGCCTTACGAACCGGTGCTATTGCCTAGTTCTGCACTAGTGCATAATAGCAAGGATAGATCTAGGTATTGCCATCATTGGTAGGCAATTCTTCAATGAGACATCTATCATCCTTAGGAGTTTCTTTCTTTTTATTGATTATCAAACTTTTAGGCACAAGATCGAAAAATTCATTTGTAACAAACGGTTCCTTAATGATAGCAAAAAGATTGGGATGAATACTTATAGATTTGAGATCCGCAATTTCCTTACTAGAGGATTCACCCTTATTTTTAGGAACATACATAAGCTTGGAAATTTTAGTAGGAGGTCTTGGAGTATTCTTTACGGAAGAAAAAGTGGTTCCCAAGTTGGTAATGATATCCTCAAGTTTATCGATTCTAGTGGAATCCTGATTTATTTTCTCATTAACTATGGGTTCCTTCTCTTTAATATTTTTAAAAGTGACTCCTACTTTAGATACATATTGAGTGATTCGGTTGTGGATCTTTTTAACCAAATTTTCAATGAACTCTACGGTAGCAAACTTATTTTCAATAATTTCAAGTCTTTGCATTACATGCTCCAAAGTTAACATAGTTCCATTAACCAAAAGAGGTGGTGAGCCAAACAAATCTATCATAGCATTATAAGAATCAAAAGTATGGCTACCCAAGAAGTTCCCTCTGGTAATGATATCAAGGATATATCTGTACCAAGGAGTAGTGCCTACATAAAAATTGCGAAGAAGAACGGAAGTAGATTGCTTCCTGGTAGATCTATTTTGAGCATTGCAAATTCTATACCAAGCGTCTTTTAGATTTTCTCCCTCCCTTTGCTTAAAATTTAGAACTTCATTCTCGGGAGACAAAGGAGAAGATAGAGGACTAGCCATCACGACAAGCAAACGAAAAAGAGGCAAATGGAAAAGAGAGGGTGAATAAAACGGCAAGGGTGAAGTGGGGGAGAGGAAAACGAGATGCAAATGGAAAATAATGTAATGCGGGAGATAAGGGTTTGTGATGGGTACTTGGTATGTTGAATTTTGCGTAGACCTCCCCAGCGACGGCGCCAGAAATCCTTCTTGCTACCTCTTGAGCACTGCGTTGGTTTTCCCTTGAAGAGGAAAGGGTGATGCAGCAAAGTAGCGTAAGTATTTCCCTCAGTTTTTGAGAACCAAGGTATCAATCCAGTAGGAGGCTACGCGCGAGTCCCTCGCATCTACACAAAACAAATAAATCCTCGCAACCAATGCGATAAGGGGTTGTCAATCCCTACACGGTCACTTACGAGAGTGAGATCTGATAGATATGATAGGATAATATTTTTGGTATTTTTATGATAAAGATGCAAAGTAAAATGAAAGCAAAGTAAAAAAAACAAAGGAAATAACTGAGTGTTGGAAGATTAATATGATGAAGATAGACCCGGGGGCCATAGGTTTCACTAGTGGCTTTTCTCAAGAGCATAAGTATTTTACGGTGGGTGAACAAATTATTGTTGAGCAATTGACAGAATTGAGCATAGTTATGAGAATATCTAGATATGATCATGTATATAGGCATCACATCCGAGACAAGTAGACCGACTCCTGCCTGCATCTACTACTATTACTCCACACATCAAACGCTATCCAGCATGCATCTAGAGTATTAAGTTCATAAGAACAGAGTAACGCCTTAAGCAAGATGACATGATGTAGAGGGATAAATTCATGCAATATGCTAAAAAACCATCTTGTTATCCTCGATGGCAACAATACAATACGGGCCTTGCTGCCCCTACTGTCACTGGGAAAGGACACCGCAAGATTGAACCCAAAGCTAAGCACTTCTCCCATTGCAAGAAAGGTCAATCTAGTAGGCCAAACCAAACTGATAATTCGAAGAGACTTGCAAAGATAACCAATCATACATAAAAGAATTCAGAAGATTCAAATATTGTTCATAGATAAACTTGATCATAAACCCACAATTCATCGGTCTCAACAAACACACCGCAAAATAAGATTACATCGAATAGATCTCCACGAGAGAGGGAGAGAACATTGCATTGAGATCCAAAAAGAGAGAATAAGCCATCTACCTAATAACTATGGACCCGAAGGTCTGAGGTAAACTACTCACACTTCATCGGAGGGGCTATGGTGTTGATGTAGAAGCCCTCCGTGATCGATGCCCCCTCCGGCGGAGCTCCGGAACAGGCCCCAAGATGGGATCTCATGGGTACAGAAGGTTGTAGCGGTGGAATTAGGTTTTTGGCTCTATATCTGATCGTTTGGGGGTACGTAGGTATATATAGGAGGAAGGAGTACATCAGTGGAGCAACAGGGGGCCCACAAGGGTGGAGGGCGCGCCTGGGGCGGTAGGCGCGCTCCCTACCTCGTGGCTTCCCTGTTGGTTGCTTGACATAGGGTCCAAGTCTCCTAGATCTTGTTCGTTCCAAAAATCACGTTCCCGAAGGTTTCATTCCATTTGGACTCCGTTTCATATTCTTTTTCTGCGAAACTCTGTAATAGGCAAAAAAACAACAATTGTGGGATGGGCCTCTGGTTAATAGGTTAGTCCCAAAAATAATATAGAAGTGAATAATAAAGCCCAATAATGTCCAAAACAGAAGATAATATAGCATGGAGCAATCAAAAATTATAGATACGTTGGAGACGTATCATGCCATAGATGCCGCAAAGCAGGAGAACTATATGAAAGGGCTGAATGATGAGCTGAATATGCAGTTGATGGTGGCAACATTTGCTAACTACCAGGAGTTGGTAGATAGGGCTCTCATTATAGGAGGCAAGCAGCAGTAGATAGAGAGCCACAAAAGGAAGTATGGACAAGGGAAATACAACTCTGGAGCTCAACAGAAGCCTTGTTTTACCCCGAACTCGGGAGGACACACCCATCATAACCATGGAGGCCGCACTCACAATGGAGGAAGTTCATATAACCATATAGGCCCTAAGAATGGTAATGGGAATGGACGATACAATGGTCAGAACCATTTCAACCCCACTACACCCGTCAAGAAGGATCTAAGTCACATTACTTGTTTCAAGTGCGGGAAGACTGGACACTACGCCACCGAGTGTCCTGAAGCAAAGGATGGAAATGGCAATGGAAGTTTTGGGAAGAAGTCCAACCCTTTCACCAGAGGACAGGTGAACCACGTTAACGTGGAGGAAGTTGAAGAGCAGCCAGATGACGTTATCGGTAAGTTTTTTATTAAGTCATTTACTGCTACCACTACAAAAAAAAGACACATCCATGACATTTTGGGCCGAACAAAATTTTTTTCTGTCATACATATGACACTTCTATGACGATAATTGTGACAAACCCCGGTATCATCATAGATGTGGTGGGCTCCTACTTCTATGACAAAAAATCATGACAGAAAATGGGCTTTTCGTCCTGGGCGGGCTGGAGATGCAGCTGCATGACATTCTTTGGGCCGTCCATGACAGAAAAAACTATGGTAGAAGCGAGGGCGAGGAAAATTTCGGGGAGTTCCCGGTTATGGTGGGAGGTCGGGGGCCGAGCGATGCGCGTTTCTCTCGTACACGTACACGCGTGTGTGCGAGGTGTTGGCTCTAACTGAACCCGAGCGAGGCGTTGGGCTCTAACTGAACCCGAGCGATTGCACTGCAGGCTACACGTTACTAAACCCGAGCGATCGATCGATGGCTGTTAACTGAACCCGATCGAGTGATTCCTTCGCTACTACTGCTAACTGAAGTCGATCGATGCTGCCTCTGGATGAACAGTGAGCGTTGTGGGGGGGTTTGGATGAACAGTTCCCGGTGGGGGTAGATGAACATGACCCCGTGGTGTTGCCTCTGGATGAACAGGACCCCGATCGATCGAGTCGGTTGGGGCTGGATGAATAGAACCCCGTGGAGGGCTGGATGAAAAGGACCACCCCGTGGAGGGCTGGATGAACAGTAGACGGTGGAGGGCAGGATGAATAGTAGCACGTGGAGGGGTGGTTGAACAGGAGCCCGTGGAGAGGGCTGGTTGAACAGTAGCCGGTGGAGTAGCGCGCGGTGGAGGCTGGATGAACAGGAGCCCGTGGATGAACAGTCGCAGGTGGAGGCTGGAGGAGGTCGACGGTGGATGAACAATAGCTCGTGGAGGCTGGAGGGGGTCGACAGTGGAGATGAACAGTATCCCGTGGAGTCCCGTTTTGCAGTACGCCACACCCCTCCCGATGAATAGGACCCCCGTCTCGACCGTAGCGCTCCAACACAAGTCCGTTTCCTCCGTTTTGCGGTACGCCACACCCCTCCCGATCAACATGACCACTGTTTCGATCGTAGGAGGTCCGCTTCCTCCGTTTTGTTGTACGCCACACCCCTCCCGATCAACAAGATCCCGTTTCAAACATGGCCGGTTGAACACAAGGCTGTTTCCTCCATTCTGCGATACGCCAGGCCTCGTTTCCATTGCCTGTTCCGTCCAAGCCCTCCCGATGAACACGACGCATTCTGTTGCCTCCCCATGAACACGACGCATTCCGCTGCCTCCCCATGAACACGTCGCATTCCGTTGCCTTCCCATGAACATGACAACGACGTTGTTTCTCTGTTCTGACCCAGCCATGTACACGAGCCATGGCCATACGTATGCACGAGTAGGCGTTCGAGACCCCTCCTGTATGTACACATACGTGGCCGTATTTTCTTTCTTGCACCCTGGCCACCTCTACTGACACGTGTGCGCCTCTACATCGACCAGTATATATGTACGTACACGTTCGCGATCAGAATGACAATGTTAGGTACGCTTCGACCAGGTGGGTCCCGACTGTGAGGCACTTCCTTGCGTGCGAAGATGTAGCTGGTGGGTCCCAGCAGTTATGGGGGAGAAATACGGTGGCCCGCCTGGTGGGTCCCGCTGTCAGGTGGAGGAATAATTATTTTGCATGTAATAAGGAGGCATTTCCTTGCTGCGGCCGTGGACCCAGCTATCAGCCTCTCCACGTACAGTCCATGTCTGATGGAAGCCATTCCTTGACCACGTTGACCACACCGCGCCGAGAGCACCAGGGTGGTGGACGACAGCGAGGCCTAGGAAGGGGACGACGTGGAGCCGGGGAAGACGCGGCAGTGGATGCCCACGCGTAGAGGAGTACGAGGGTTCACTGGTTCGCTGCGGTGTGAGGCTGTCGTCGCCGCAGAATAACAGGGGGTGTGGGTGAGTAGAGCGATGGCCTGGCCAGCAGTGGGAGTAGTAGGGGGCAGTGAGGCCTCCGCCTCATCGCAGCCGACCACGGGAGGCAGGAGCACGAGGCACGACCGGTGCTAGTTTGGGCGGATGGAGCAAGAAGACCAGAGGTTGAAGAAGCACTACGGCCGTTGGATGGACATCGTACGGTCACTGGAGCTAGAATCGTGCATATTGACTAAGTTGACAAAGCCCTCCATCCCCGTCAACTTAGTAGGCCCACAAGTCAGCCTGCCACTATACTGGGTCCCAGCTAACAGGGGGAGTATTCATTTTTTTTGTGCGTAATAAGGAGGCACTTCCTTGCGTGCGAAGATATAGCTGGTGGGTCCGAGCTGTCAGCGGCGGTAACGTTTTTTTTGCGAAATACAGAGGCCCTTTCGGTGGGTCCCTGATGTCAGGTGGAGGAATCATTATTTTGCGCGTAATAAGGAGGCATTTCCTTGCGTGCGGCCGTGGACCCAGTTGCCGGCCTCTCCACGTAAAGTCCACTTCAGATGCATATCGATCATTGACCACGTTGACCAGGCCGCGCCGAGAGCACCAGGGCGGTGGACGACGGCGAGGCCTAAGAAGGGGAAGACACGGAGGCAGGGAATACTCGGCAGTTGTTTCCCACGCGGAGGGGGGTATGACTGTACAATGGTTTGCTGGTTCGTCTGCCGTCGCCGGAGAATAACAGCAGGTGTGGGTGAGTAGAGGGATGGCTAGGCCAGCGATGGGAGTACGGTGGGGCGGTGAGGCCCGGGCGGCAGCAGAGCCGGCCGCGGGGAGGAGGGAGCAGGCAGTCCCGCCGGCGCCTGTTTGAGCGGCTGGAGCAGGAAGAGCAGAGATTGAAGAGCACAATGGCCGTTGGATGGCCATCCAACAGTCAATGCTTATGTGTCAACCTTTTTTTAGGAAAGCCTCAAATCTGTGGAAAACAACATACAACACATCTGCCATTATTTCTAATAATTTACAGCCCATTTGCTAATTATTAAGGTTTTTTGGAGCCCATGTTCTTTTTGTTAGCATTACAGCCCATATTGTGGCACGGTTAAAAAATTATACGAAATTTTGCATATTTCGGTGCAGTCTGAACTGTTTTTAATCCCGAAATTTCGAATCACATTCAAACTGATTTAAAAAATAAATGTATATCAATATAAAATCCAACAAATTCTCCACGCATAAAAATTAATGTAATTTCAAATCTTGAAATGAAAAATAGATATTTGAAACTAATTGCCGGTTTGATGTGTTTTAAAAATGTACATCCCATTTCTCATTACTGATGGGCCATTTTCTCAGCCAGCCGAATGAAAGCTCTCCTCATCTTGAAAGATTTGCAGCCCAACAGGGCTGACAAAGCGACTTACTTGGCAAATCACAAAAAAACTGGGTTGTGGCCGTGGACCCAGCTGTCAGCCTCTCCACGTATAGTACTCTTCCGATGGAATGTCGTTGGCCACGTTGACCATGCCACGCCGAGAGCACCAAGGCGGTGGACGACGGCGATGCCTAGGAAGGGGACGACTCGGAGCCTGGGAAGACGCGATAGTGAAGGCCCACGCGGAGAGGAGTATGAGGGTTCACTGGTTCGGCTGTGGTGTGAGGCTGCCATCGCCGCAGGGGGCGATGAGGCCTCATCGACAGCACAGCCGGCCACTGGAGGCAGAAGCAGGCGGTCTCCCCGGCGCTGGTTTGGGCGGCTGGTGCAAGAAGAGCAGCGATTGAAGAAGCAGCAGGACCGTTCGATTCAAATCCAATGGTTACTGCTGCTAGAATCGTTTGTTGACTAAGTTGACAAGCCCTGCGTACGCGTCAACTTAGTAGGCCCACAGGTCAGCCTCCCAGCCGGTGCGCCCCAGATGTCAGTGGGAGGAATCATTTTTTTCGCGTAATAAGGAGGCAGCTGATTGCGTGCGGCCAGGCCAGCGGAGGGAGTAGGGTGGGCCGGGGAAGCCTGCGCGGCGTCATAGCTAGCCACAAGAGGAGGGAGCAGGCAGTCCCGCCGGTGCTAGTTTAGGCGGCTGGAGCAGGAAGATCAGAGATTGAAGAAGCACGTTAGCCGTTGGATGACGAAGCCTTGTGTAAACAAGTCAGCCTCGAAATCTGTGGCGTGTACAGCCCATTTGCTATTATTTGTATAATTTTTACTCATTTTCTAATTCATGTGGAATTTATTGTAGCCCGTTTTCCATTTTTTGAATTGCTGGCCATTTTCTGGTCAGTACCAGGGTCAAAAAATTAACTAAATATGTGGGAAATTTTGAAAATTCGCAAATTTTTGCTGGGGAACAAAATATTCTTAATCCAAAAATTAATAGCCATACTAAAACAAATTTAAAAATAAATTAGTACTATGTCATGTTAAATCCAATGAAATACGTATAAGATATCAGTGAAGAACAAAAACAAAAAAAGAAACTTATATCCCATTTGCTATAAATTTTTTGGAATTTTCAACCCCTTTTGATATTACTTTTAACAGACATTGACCATACTCTTAAGCCAGGCCGGAATGCATCCCTCCTCGTCTTGAAAGATTTGCAGCCCAGTAATTCGGAGAAAACAAATAGGCCTAGCTTGGGTATTCTTCAAGAAGAAATACTGGGCTACCTATTTTCCCAAAGAACTGGTGCATGAGCATTTAGCTTTATTTATTTATTTATTTACTTATTTATGTTTAGGGGACCATGAGTATGTACCTGGGCTGGATTCATGTGAGAGCCTCCCTTCCAGTTAATTATGGGCTTCTCTATTGGGCCATCATCAGTGGGCTGCATGTTATCAACAAGTGGAAAATGTGTTCCGAGTTTCAAAAAAATGTGTTCCGTACGATAAATAGTATGCGCTACGTATGGTATGGGGCACTAAAGGATCAAACCATGCAACGACTTCCAAAACATTGTGTTTGTCGTTCTAACAACACATTTATTCAACCAACAGACGAAATATACTACTGATTGTACATTGAAAACAGCAGCAGCAGCAACCAGGGCTGGGGGTGCAACAGAAGCAGTAAGTAGGCCAGAAGAGTGAAGATGCAACTCTCTCTTCCAAACCAAACATCAGCCATCATTACAAAAGGGCTACCAAAAAATAACAAGTGTATGCATCAAACTAAATAAAGATCCTACTACACCAAGTGTACGCATCTAACTAACTGGCTCAGTTAGACGTTACTATTTATTAAGCTGTGGAGATTGGCTGACGGCTTGAACCAGATGGGTGCCTGACGGGGGAAACTCCAGCCAGCAGGTCGAAGACTGATACTTGCGACCCTCTCTCCTACTTTGGGCCGCAGAGCGTGGCGGCACATATCAGGGTATGGTGCATGCAGAAACGCATGGTACGCTGTGTACACACAGCTTTGCCTGATGAACGAAACTGCGCTGCCATCATGGTCCTAACCGTTGGTTATCTCCTGGTTAATCGGATAATTCAGTCCGACAAACAGAGAGCGTGTGCCAAGGCTACTTACCAGCCTCCAGTCAAAAATTCCTAAAGGCCTAGAGAAGCTGGGATCCCACTCAAAGACCTTGCAGTGACTGTGATTGTATTCCGCGAAACAACATGTCCGGTACGTGCGAACGATCATCAATCTTTCGCCATCATCTGATCGAGCCAGGAACTACCTGCAACTGCCATGCCGCTTTTCTTTGAAAGGTTCTGGGATTATGAAGGGTAGGGACACCAGGTGGCGTACAACTGAAGGAAATATGCCCTAGAGGCAATAATAAAGTTATTATTTATTTCCTTATATCATGATAAATGTTTATTATTCAT
This sequence comes from Triticum aestivum, assembly GCF_018294505.1. Taxonomy (NCBI): domain Eukaryota; kingdom Viridiplantae; phylum Streptophyta; class Magnoliopsida; order Poales; family Poaceae; genus Triticum; species Triticum aestivum. The sequence goes on along the minus strand of NC_057800.1, from coordinate 195,943,514 downwards.
GCTAGAATTGAATTAACCGGAAACATAATACATGTGTGAATACATAGACAAACAGAGTGTCACTAGTATGCCTCTACTTGACTAGCTCGTTGATCAAAGATGGTTATGTTTCCTAACCATAAACATGAGTTGTCATTTGATTAACGGGATCACATCATTAGGAGAATGATGTGATTGACTTGACCCATTCCGTTAGCATAGCACTTGATCATTTAGTTTGTTGCTATTGCTTTCTTCATGACTTATACATGTTCCTATGACTATGAGATTATGCAACTCCCATTTACCGGAGGAACACTTTGTGTGCCACCAAACGTCACAACATAACTGGGTGATTATAAAGGTGCTCTACAGGTGTCTCCGAAGGTACTTGTTGGGTTGGCGTATTTCGATATTAGGATTTGTCACTCCGATTGTCAGAGAGGTATCTCTGGGCCCTCTCGGTAATGCACATCACTTAAGCCTTGCAAGCATTGCAACTAATGAGTTAGTTGCAGGATGACGTATTACGGAACGAGTAAAGAGACTTGCCGGTAACGAGATTGAACTAGGTATTGAGATATCGATAATCGAATCTCGGGCAAGTAACATACCGATGACAAAGGGAACAATGTATGTTGTTATGCGGTCTGACCGATAAAGATCTTCATAGAATATGTGGGAGCCAATATGAGCATCCAGGTTCCGCTATTGGTTATTGACCGGAGACGTGTCTCGGTCATGTCTACATTGTTCTCGAACCCGTAGGGTCCGCACGCTTAAGGTTTCGATGACAGTTATATTATGAGTTTATGAGTTTTCATGTACTGAAGGAGTTTGGAGTCCCGAATGAGATCGGGGACATGATGAGGAGTCTCGAAATGGTCGAGACATAAAGATCGATATATTGGATGACTATATTCGGACATCGGAAAGGTTCCGAGTGATTCGGGTATTTTTTGGAGTACCAAAGAGTTACGGGAATACGTATTGGGCCTTATTGGGCCATACGGGAAAGAAGGAAAAGGGCCTCAAGGGTGGCCGCACCCCTCCCCTTGGTCTGGTCCGAATTGGACTAGGGAAGGGGGCGCCCCCTTCCTTCCTTCTCCTTTTTTCCTTCCTCTTTTCCTATTCCATATGGGAGGTGGAATCCTACTAGGACTAGGGAGTCCTAGTAGGACTCCACACTTGGCGCGCCCCCTCCTAGGGTCGGCCTCCTCCTCCCTTGCTCCTTTATATACGGGTGCAGGGGGCACCCCAAAGACACAACAATTGATCATTGATCTCTTAGCCGTGTGCGGTGCCCCCTTCCACCATAATCCTCGATAATATTGTAGCGGTGCTTACGCGAAGCCCTGTGACGGTAGAACATCAAGATCTTCACCACGCCGTCGTGCTGACGGAACTCTTCCCCAACATTCTGCAGGATCGGAGTCCAGGGATCATCATCGAGCTGAACATGTGCTAGAATTCAGAGGTGCCGTAGTTTCGGTGCTTGATCGGTCGGGTCATGAAGACGTACGACTACATCAACCGCGTTGTGCTAACGCTTCCGCTTCCGGTCTACGAGGGTACGTAGACAACACTCTCCCCTCTCATTGCTATGCATCACCATGATCTTGCGTGTGCGTAGGAATTTTTTTGAAATTACTACGTTCCCCAACAGTGGCATCCGAGCCTAGGTTTTATGCTTTGATGTTATGCACGAGTAGAACACAAGTGAGTTGTGGGCGATATAAGTCATACTGCTTACCAGCATGTCATACTTTGGTTCGGCGGTATTGTTGGATGAAGTGGCCCGGACCGACATTACGCGTACGCTTACGCAAGACTGGTTCTACCGACATGCTTTGCACACAGGTGGCTGGCGGGTGTCAGTTTCTCCAACTTTAGTTGAACCAAGTGTGGCTACGCCCGGTCCTTGCGAAGGTTAAAACAACACCAACTTGACAAACTATCGTTGTGGTTTTGATGCGTAGGTAAGAACGGTTCTTGCTAAGCCCGTAGCAGCCACGTAAAACTTGCAACAACAAAGTAGAGGACGTCTAACTTGTTTTTGCAGGGCATGTTGGGATGTGATATGGTCAAGACATGATGCTAAATTTTATTGTATGAGATGATCATGTTTTGTAACCGAGTTATCGGCAACTGGTAGGAGCCATATGGTTGTCGCTTTATTGTATGCAATGCAATCGCGCTGTAATGCTTTACTTTATCACTAAGCGGTAGCGATAGTCGTGGAAGCATAGATTGGTGAGACGACAACGATGCTACGATGGAGATCAAGGTGCCGCGCCGGTGACGATGGTGATCATGACGGTACTTCGGAGATGGAGATCACAAGTACAAGATGACGATGGCCATATCATATCACTTATATTGATTGCATGTGATGCTTATCTTTTATGCATCTTATCTTGCTTTGATTGACGGTAGCACTATAAGATGATCCCTCACTAAATTATCAAAGTATAAGTCTTCTCCCTGAGTATGCACCGTTGCAAAAGTTCTTCGTGCTGAGACACCACGTGATGATCGGGTGTGATAGGCTCTACGTTCAAATACAATGGGTGCAAAACAGTTGCACACGCGGAATACTCAGGTTAAACTTGATGAGCCTAGCATATAACAGATATGGCCTCGAAACATGGAGACCGAAAGGTCGAGCGTGAATCATATAGTAGATATGATCAACATAGTGATGTTCACCATTGAAACTACTCCATCTCACGAGATGATCGGACATGGTTTAGTTGATTTGGATCACGTGATCACTTAGAGGATTAGATGGATGTCTATCTACGTGGGAGTTCTTAAGTAATATGATTAATTGAACTTTAATTTATCATGAACTTAGTCCTGGTAGTATTAGCATATCTATGTTGTAGATCAATAGCTCGCGTTTAGCTCCCCTGTTTTGTTTTTGATATGTTCCTAGAGAAAACTAAGTTGAAAGATATTAGTAGCAATGATGCGGATTGGATCCGTGATCTGAGGTTTATCATCATTGCTGCATAGAAGAATTATGTCTTTGATGCACCGCTAGGTGACAAACCTATTGCAGGAGCAGATGCAGATGTTATGAACATTTGGCTAGATCAATATGATGACTACTTGATAGTTTAGTGCACCATGCTTAAACGGCTTAGAATCAGGACTTCAAAGACGTTTTGAACGTCATGGACCATATGAGATGTTCAGGAGTTGAAGTTAATATTTCAAGCAAATACCCAAGTTGAGAGATATGAAGTCTCCAACAAGTTCTATAGCTAAAAGATGGAGGAGAATAGCTCAAGCACTGAGCATGTGCTCAGATTGTCTGGGTACTGCAATCGCTTGAATCAAGTGGGAGTTAATCTTCCAGATAAAATAGTGATTGACAGAATTCTCTAGTCACCATCACCAAGTTAGTAGAACTTCGTGATGAACTATGGTATGCAAGGGATAACGGAAACAATTCCCAAGCTCTTCGTAATGCTGAAATCGACGAAGGTAGAAATCAAGAAAAATATCAAGTGTTGATGGTAGACAAGACACTAGTTTCAAGAAAAGGGCAAAGGGAAGAAGGGGAACTTCAAGAAGAACGGCAAGCAAGTTGCTGCTCAAGTGAAGAAGCCCAAGTCTGGTCCTAAGCCTGAGACTAAGTGCTTCTACTGCAAAGGGACTGGTCACTGGAAGCGGAACTGCCCCAAGTATTTGGCGGATAAGAAGGATGGCAAAGTGAACAAAGGTGTATTTGATATACAGATTGTTGATGTGTATTTTACTAGTGTTCGTAGCAACCCCTCGGTATTTGATACTGGTTCAGTTGCTAAGAGTAGTAACTCGAAACAGGAGTTGCAGAATGAACATAGACTAGTTAAGGGTGAAGTGACGATGTGTGTTGGAAGTGGTTCCAAGATTGATATGATCATCATCGCACACTCCCTATACTTTTGGGATTAGTGTTGAACCTAAATAAGTGTTATTTGGTGTTTGCGTTGAGCATAAATATGATTTGATCATGTTTATTGCAATACGGTTATTCATTTAAGTAAGAGAATAAATTGTTGTTCTATTTACATGAATAAAACCTTATATGGTTACACACCCAATGAGAATGGTTCATTGGATCTCGATCGTAGTGATACACATATTCATAATATTGAAACCAGAAGATGCAAAGTTAATAATGATGGTGCAATTTATTTGTGGCACTACCATTTAGGTCATATTGGTGTAAAGCGCATGAAGAAAATCCATGCTGATGGGCTTTTGGAATCACTTGATTATGAATCAGTTGATGCTTGCGAACCATGACTCATGGGCAAGATGACTAAGTCTCCGTTCTCCAGAATAATGGAGCGAGCAACAGATTTGTTGGAAATCATACATACTGATGTATGTGGTCCGATGAATCTTGAGGCTCGTGGCAGGTATCATTATTTTCTGATCTTCACAGATGATTTGAGCAGATATGAGTATATCTACTTGATGAAACACAAGTCTGAAACATTTGAAAAGTTCAAAGAATTTCAGAGTGAAGTGGAGAATCATCGTAACAAAAATGGAAGTTTCTACGATATGATCGCAAAAGTAAAATATTTGAGTTACGAGTTTGGCCTTCAGTTAAAAACAATGTGAAATAGTTTCACTACTCACGCCACCTGGAACACCACAGCATAATTGTGTGTCCGAACGTCATAACCGTACTTTATTAGATATGGTGCGATCTATGATGTCTCTTACCGATCTACCACTATCGTTTTGGGGTTATGCATTAGAGACAGCTGCATTCACGTTAAATAGAGCACCATCTAAATCCGTTGAGACGACACCGTATGAACTATGGTTTGGCAAGAAACCTAAGCTGTCATTTCTTAAAGTTTGAGGTTGCAATGCTTATGTGAAAAAGTTTCAACCTGATAAGCTCTAACCCAAATCGGAGAAGTGCGCCTTCATAGGATACCCAAAAGAAAATGTTGGATACACCTTCTATCATAGATCCGAAGGCAATATATTCGTTGCTTTGAATGGATCCTTTCTAGAAAAGGAGTTTCTCTCGAAAGAAGTGAGTGGGAGGAAAGTAGAACTTGATGAGGTAACTGTACCTGCTCCCTTATTGGAAAGTAGTTCATCACAGAAATCTGTTCCTGTGACTACTACACTGATTAGTGAGGAAGCTAATGATGATGATCATGTAACTTCAGATCAAGTTACTACCGAACCTCGTAGGTAAACCAGAGTGAGATCCGCACCAGAGTGGTACGATAATCCTGTTCTGGAGGTCATGTTACTTGACCATGACGAGCCTACGAACTATGAGGAAGCCATGATGAGCCCAGATTCTGCGAAATGGCTTGAGGCCATGAAATCTGAGATGAGATCCATGTATGAGAACAACGTATGGACTTTGATTGACTTGCCCAATGATCGGCGAGCCATTGAGATTAAATGGATCTTCAAGAGGAAGACGAACGCTGATAGTAATGTTACTATCTACAAAGCTAGAATTGTCGCAAAAAGGTTTTCGACAAGTTCAAGGTGTTGACTACGATGAGAGTTTCTCACTCGCATCTATGCTTAAGTCTGTCCGAATCATGTTAGCAATTGCCGCATTTTATGAAATCTGGCAAATGGATAAACAAAACTGCATTCCTTAATGGATTTATTAAAGAAGAGTTGTATATGATGCAACCAGAAGGTTTTTGTTAATCCTAAAGGTACTAACAAAATATGCAAGCTCCAACGATCCATCTATGGACTGGTGCAAGCATCTCGGAGTTGGAATATACGCTTTGATAAGTTGATCAAAGCATATAGTTTTATACAGACTTGCGGTGAAGCCTGTATTTACAAGAAAGTGAGAGGGAGCACTACATCATTTCTGATAAGTATATGTGAAAGACATATTGTTGATCAGAGATAATGTAGAATTATTCTGCAAAGCATAAAGTAATGTTTGAAAGGAGTTTTTCAAAGAAAGACCTCGGTGAAGCTGCTTACATATTGAGCATCAAGATCTATAGAGATAGATCAAGACGCTTGATAAGTTTTTGAATGAGTACATACCTTGAAAAGATTTTGAAGTAGTTCAAAATGGAACAGTCAAAGAAGGAGTTCTTGCCTGTGTTACAAAGGTGTGAAGTTTAGTAAGACTCAAAACCCGACCACGACAGAAGATAGAGAGAGAATGAAAGTCATTCCCTATGCCTCAGCCATAGGTTCTATAAAGTATGCCATGCTGTGTACCAGACCTATTGTATACCCTGCCCTGAGTTTGGCAAGGGAGTACAATAGTGATCTAGGAGTAGATCACTCGACATTGGTCAAAATTATCCTTAGTGGAATAAGGATATGTTTCTCGATTATGGAGGTGACAAAAGGTTCATCGTAAAGGGTTACGTCGATGCATGTTTTGACACTGATCCAGATGACTCTAAGTCTCAATCTGGATACATATTGAAAGTGGGAGCAATTAGCTAGAGTAGCTCCATGCAGAGCATTGTTGACATAGAAATTTGCAAAATACTTATGGATTTGAATGTGGCAGACCCATTGACTAAACTTCTCTCACAAGCAAAACATGATCACACCTCAGTACTCTTTGGGTGTTAATCACATAGCGATGTGAACTAGATTACTGACTCTAGTAAACCCTTTGGGTGTTGGTCACATGTCGATGTGAACTATGGGTGTTAATCACATGGTGATGTGAACCATCGATGATTGTTCAAGAGGGAGACTGAAGGAAATATGCCCTAGAGGCAATAATAAAGTTATTATTTATTTCCTTATATCATGATAAATGTTTATTATTCATGCTAGAATTGTATTAACCGGAAACATAATACATGTGTGAATACATAGACAAACAGAGTGTCACTAGTATGCCTCTACTTGACTAGCTCATTGATGAAAGATGGTTATGTTTCCTAACCATAGACATGAGTTGTCATTTGATTAACGGGATCACATCATTAGGAGAATGATGTGATTGACTTGACCCATTCCGTTAGCATAGCACTTGATCGTTTAGTTTGTTGCTATTGCTTTCTTCATGACTTATACATGTTCCTATGACTATGAGATTATGCAACTCCCGTTTACCAGAGGAACACTTTGTGTGCCACCAAACGTCACAGCGTAACTGGGTGATTATAAAGGTGCTCTATAGGTGTCTCCGAAGGTACTTGTTGGGTTGGTGTATTTCGAGATTAGGATTTGTCACTCTGATTGTCGGAGAGGTATCTCTGGGCCCTCTCGGTAATGCACATCACTTAAGCCTTGCAAGCATTGCAACTAATGAGTTAGTTGCAGGATGATGTATTACGGAACGAGTAAAGAGACTTGCTAGTAACGAGATTGAACTAGGTATTGAGATACCGACGATCGAATCTCTGGTAAGTAACATACCGATGACAAAGGGAACAATGTATGTTGTTATGTGGTCTGACCGATATAGATCTTCGTAGAATATGTGGGAGCCAATATGAGCATCCAGGTTCCGCTATTGGTTATTGACCGGAGATGTGTCTTGGTCATTGTAACACCCTCGATGCGATTATAGCTCCCACGTGTCGAGGCACGACTTAGAGGCATAATCGCATTGAAGGCAATGTCGCAAGTTAGGCAAACTTCACATCATCCCATGTAATATAGATAATAAAAGGGGAAATACATAGTTGGCTTACACTCGCCACGTCAATCAAAGTACATAAATAGCATTACAACATTCAAACACTCATGGCCCGACTATGGCGCCAAAATAGAAGAACAACCCAACATGCGACACGGTCCCGATCGCCCCAACTGGGCACCACTACTGATCATCAGGGAAAGACACGTAGTATCGGCGTGAGTCCTCGTCGAACTCCCACTTGAGCTCAAGCGCGTCATCTGGAATGGAATCATCGGGTCCTGCATCTGGTTTGGAAGTAATCTGTGAGCCACAGGGACTCAGCAATCTCGCACCCTCGCGATCAAGACTATTTAAGCTTAATAGGTAAGGCAAGGAAAATATGTGGAGCTGCAGCGAGCGACTAGCATGTATGGTGGCTATCCTGTTCGCAAAAGAGAGCGACAAGAGGAGGCAAAGCACGAGCGAGTAACTAGAGAGCAACCTGCGCAAGCATTACTCCAACACCGTGTTCACTTCCCGGACTCCACCTTGAAGAGACCATCACGGTAACTCACACAGTTGATTCATTTTAATTAAGTTAAGGTTCAAGTTATCTACAACCGGACATTAACAAATTCCCATCTGCCCATAACCGCGGGCACGACTTTCGAAAGTTCAAATCCCTGCAGGGGAGTCCCAACTTAGCCCATGACAAGCTCTCACGGTCAACGAAGGAATAGACCTCCTCCCGAGACGTTCCGATCAGACTCGGTATCCCAGTTCTACAAGACACTTTGACAGGTTAAAACAAATCCAGCAACACCGCCCGAATGTGCCGACAAATCCCGATAGGAGCTGCACATATCTCGTTCTCAGGGCACACTCAGATGAGACATCCTATGAGTAAAACCAACCCTCAAGTTGCCCCGAGGTGGCCCCGCAGTCTACTCGGTCAGACCAACACTCAGAGGAGCACTGGCCCGGGGGGGGTCTAAATAAGATGACCCTCGGGCTCCGGAAACCAAAGGGAAAAAGAGGCTATGTGGCAAATGGTAAAACCAAGGTTGGGCATTGCTGGAAAAGCTTTACTCAAGGCGAGCTATCAAGGGGTTCCCATTATAACCCAACCGCGTAAGGAACGCAAAATCCGGGAACATAACACCGATATGACGGAAACTAGGGCGGCAAGAGTGGAACAAAACACTAGGCGAGAGGCCGAGCCTTCCACCCTTTACCAAGTATATAGATGCATTAATATAACATGGCAATATAATGATATCCCAACAAGTAAATAATGTTCCAACAAGGAACGGTCTCCAATCTTCACTTGCAACTAGCAACGCTATAAGAGGGGCTGAGCAAAGCGGTAACATAGCCAATCAACGGCTTGCTAGGACATGGTGGGTTAGAGGTTTGACATTGAAATTTGGGAGGCATGATAAGCAAGTGGTAGGCATCATAGCATAGGCATAGCAAAAGAGCGAGCATCTAGCAAAGCAAAGATAGTAGTGATTTCGAGGGTATGATCATCTTGCCTGCAAAGTTGTCAGAGCTGATTGGATCCTCGAAAGCAAACTCAACGGGCTCCTCATTAGCGAACTCGTCTCCCGGCTCTACCCAAACAAGACAAACAAGCAACAAGGACATAATCAACCACGTGCAAAGCTCAAACAACATGATGCAAAGATGGTATGCTATGCGGGATGCAATATGTGATGCATATGCAAGATTTGACAAGGAATGCATGAAACTGGCCTCAACTTGGAAATCCAAGTATGCCACTGGAAAGATGAGATGAAATCGCTTGAAAACGATATAAAGATCACTGGAATCGGAGTTACGGTTTGGAAATGGCAAGCAATTCAAATATGACCACGTTCTGCGATTTACAGCAAGTAGCCATCTAAATGCAACAAGACGAACATGCTACAGCACTCAAACATGACAACAAAATACATGGAAGGGATTCATTCATGATGCTTAACAAAAGACTAGCACTAAGCTACGGCCAATTCATCCATTAACAGGTTCAAACAAGCATGGCAAAAATGCATTTGACAAACAGATTTCAGACTTAGTGAAATTAACACTTGTCTGGAATTTCAGATCAGATAGCACTCTTTAGAGCATGAAAACAATATGCTACAGGACCTGAACATGGCAAAGCACAGCATGGCATGGAGCTACTCAAAGAGCTTAACAAAAGTCCCTTAGTGACCTTGAGCCAAAAGGTATCAGAAAATACATTTGCAAGCATGTGAACATGGCAAAAACATAATCAGTTCTCAGACTTGTGAAAACTGGAGCATGCTGAAACAAATATCAAGTAGGCATGTTTACGAGCTCGATGCACTCACTACAGAGCAAGTCATGAAAATCTAAGCATACACCCATCAAGAATAGACAAAATACAAGCTAAAAATAGCAAGAACAATAACATAGCATGCACGGATCAACTACAACATCCTCGGCAAAATTGCTAACAAGTAGACAATCTGGCCAGATTCACAAAATAGTAGAAGTAGAGCTCGATTGACTCAAGCTAGGGTGCTCCATAATTGCAAACAAGGACATAGATGCATAGAGCACCACAAGATTAACAAAACATCCTTACTGATCATCCTCAAAAGATGCACGGATCACTAGGAAACAACATGAACATATGGCATAATGAGATAAACAGAACAAGGACTTAGTGGAAATGCTAAGTCCCTGAAATCAGCATTACCAAGTGCCTCACTTTGCAAGCTTGTTCTAGTCACCACACACATCACAAAAATACATGGGTTGCACCTCTGGATAGATGGCAAAACATATAACAAAACACATGTAGAGCTCATGGGCATATCATGCACACAATAATCATGGCAAAAATGACAAATATCTAATTGGAGCAGCAGATCTGACAATTATCTCAAATAGCACTCTTATAACAGCATTTCGGGTATCAAGATGAACTCAAAAGAAAATGATGCTATGGAATTAAATGATGTACTCTCTGAGACGAACATTTTGATATGCTATATGTCCAAAACGGAGCTACAAATGCAAAGTTATAGCACGATGAACAGGGCAAAATATTTAGGGTTTCGGGCAAAAAAGTCAACCGTCCAAATCCTCAGATCTAGATCTGGCGCGGATTTCGAGGATCGCCGCCGTTACTGTTCACCGGCGAGAGCTGGGCGGCCGGAGCAAGAGGTGGTCCGGTGGGGGAAGTCGCGTGACGGGGCGGAGGAGGTCGCCGAAGCCGGAGCTCGCCGTGGTTTCGGCGGGCGGCGGGCGGCTTGCGGCGGTCGGTGGCCGAGGCGGAGAGGCAGCGGCGGCGGCTCGTCAGCATCGGGGAAGGAGAAGGGCGTGGGCGGCGGGCGGATCTGTCCCGCGGGAGGCGGCGGCTCAGGCCGGGGGGCCTCGCCTGGGCC
>NC_057800.1:195918465-195932086 GCF_018294505.1 Triticum aestivum | reverse complement strand
GCCACTCCCGGAGCGACACGTGGCGGCGGACACGGCGGGCGGACACGTCCGTCGGCGGCGAAGATGTCCGGTGGCGGAGGAGGAGATATTTTTTTAGGGTTTGGACGGGGGAGATCCGAATTTTGAGGAGGGGGTCTATATATAGGCATAGGAGGAGCTAGGAGAGTCCAAATGAGGTGCGGTTTTCGGCCACGCGATCATGATCGAACGCTCTAGATGATGGAGAGGGTTTTGGTGGGTTTTGGGCCAACTTGGAGGGGTGTTGGGCTGCAACACACACGAGGCCTTTTTGGTACCTCGGTTAACCGTTGGAGCATCAAACGAAGTCCAAATGGTACGAAACTTGACAGGAGGTCTACCGGTAGTAAACCAAGGCCGCTTGGCAAGTCTCGGTCCAATCCGGAAATGTTTAATCCCACACACGAAAGAAAGGTAGAAATGACCACCGGAGGAGAACAGAGCACCGGAATGCAAAACAGACAACGGGGAAAATGCTCGAATGCATGAGATGAACACGTATGCAAATGCAATGCACATGATGACATGATATGAGATGCATGACAACGACGACAACACACGGAGACGGAAACCCGAACCCGAGAAAATAAAATAACTTACGTCGGAAACGGCAAGAGTTGGATTACATATTGGGTAAATTACATCCGGGGTGTTACAACACTCCACCACCACGAAAGGATCTCGTCCCGAGATCTAGGACTGAAAGAACGCCGGGTATTCAGAATGGAGGTGATCCTCGCGTTCCTAGGTAGCTTCATGGTCGAAATGGTGTGACCACTTGACTTTGGGGAATTTGATTGACTTGTTGCGAGTCTTGCGTTCAGTATCTTCAAGAATAGCAACGGGGTGCTCACGGTAAGAGAGATCTTCTTGGAGCTCAATGTCCTCGAAGTTGAAGGTGCGGTCAGGAGTCTTGAAGCACTTTCGGAGCTGAGAGACATGGAACACGTCATGAACATTTGCAAAGCTTGAAGGAAGCTCGAGTTGATAGGTGAGATCGCCTCTCTTGCTGACGATCTTGAAAGGTCCCACGTATCTGGGGGCAAGCTTCCCTTTGATACAGAAGCGGTGAGTACCTTTCATTGGAGAGACGCGGAGGTAAACATGATCTCCGATCTCGAAAGCCAAATCACGGTGCTTACTATCATAGTAGCTCTTCTGGCGGGATTGGGCTGCTTTGAGGTTATCTTGAATGACTTTGCACATTTCCTCTGCCTCTGTGATTAAGTCATTTCCCAAAAGCTGACGTTCACCGATTTCAGACCAGTTGAGAGGGGTACGGCACTTCCTGCCATACAGAATTTCGAATGGGGCCTTGCCCGAACTTGCTTGAAAACTGTTGTTGTAGGAGAATTCAGCATATGGAAGACAATCCTCCCACTTCAAGCCGAAGGAGATCACACAAGCCCTGAGCATATATTCAAGAATCTGGTTGACACGCTCGACTTGACCGCTAGTTTGAGGATGGAAAGCTGTGTTGAAGCTGATGTTGGTGCCCATGGCCTTCTGAAAAGAATCCCAAAACTTGGAGGTAAAGATGCTGCCACGGTCTAAAGAGATCACTTGTGGAATACCGTGTAGAGAGACAATTCGAGAGGTATAGAGCTCCGCTAATTGAGCTGCAGTGATTGACTCTTTGATAGGCAGAAAATGAGCCACTTTAGTGAGTTTGTCGATGACAACGAATATAGCATCATTGCCACGTTTGGACTTTGGAAACCCAGTCACGAAGTCCAACTCAATGTGGTCAAACTTCCATTCTTGAATGGCAAGAGGTTGAAGGAGACCCGCTAGCCTTTGGTGTTCTGCCTTCACTCTTCTACAGACATCACATTCATTCACGAATTGAGCAATCTCGCGCTTCATTCGAGTCCACCAATAAGCCTGCTTGAGGTCCTGATACATCTTCGTGCTCCCAGGGTGGATGGAGAGGAGAGAATTGTGAGCCTCGTTCATGATCACTTTACGAAGGTCACCTTTGGGCACAACAATACGATCCTCGAAGAAGAGAGTATCCTTGTCATCAAGGTGGTAGCACTTGTACTTGGGTTGACTCTTAGCAAACCCAATCTTCACCTTTTTCACCATAGCATCAAGAAGCTGGGCTTGGCGAATCTGATCTTCCAAGGTAGGAGAGACTTGAAGGTTGGCGAGGAAAGCTTGAGGAACAACTTTCAGATTAAGTTTGCGGAAAGCTTCACAAAGCTCGGGTTGATAAGGCTTGAGAATCAGACTATTGCAGTAAGCCTTCCTGCTCAAAGCGTCAGCAATCACATTGGCCTTTCCTGGAGTATACTCGATACTCGGATTATACTCTTGAATCATTTCGACCCATCGAGTCTGCCTGAGGTTGAGATTAGGCTGAGTGAAGATATACTTGAGACTCTTGTGGTCAGTGAAAATGTCCACTTTTCTTCCCAATAAAAGATGTCTCCAAGTCAAAAGAGCATGCACAACTGCCGCCAGCTCGAGATCATGAGTGGGGTAGTTCTTCTTATTGGGCTTCAACTGACGAGAGGTATAAGCCACAACTTTCTTCTCTTGCATCAACACTGCGCCAAGACCTTGGAGAGAGGCATCACAAAAGACCTCATACGGCTTGGATTCATCAGGCGGAGTCAGAACTGGAGCAGTGATCAATTTCTCTTTCAAAGTGTTGAAAGCAATGTCACACTCCGGAGACCAAACGTACTTGACGTGCTTCTGGAGAAGATTTGAGAGAGGCTTCGCGATCTTAGAAAAGTTTTCAACGAATCTTCGACAATAGCTTGCGAGACCGAGGAAGCTGCGGAGTTGCTTCACGTTCTGAGGAGGTTCCCAATTCACAATTGCAGACACCTTCTCAGGATTCACCGCAATGCCCTTGGCAGAGATGATATGACCAAGATAAAGAACCTCATCGAGCCAAAATTCGCACTTGGAGAACTTGGCGTAAAACTGGTGTTCCCTGAGCTTATCGAGCACCAAACGCAAGTGCTTGGCATGATCTTCCTTGTTCTTCGAGAAAACCAGAATGTCGTCGAGATAGACCAAAATGAAGTCATTGTTGTAGGCATTGAAGATGAAGTTCATCATGCGAGAGAAAGTCGGAGGAGCGTTGACGAGGCCAAAAGACATGACAGTGTATTCATATGAACCATAGCTTGTCCTGAAGGCCGTCTTGGGAATATCTTGCTCACGGATTCGAATCTGATGATAACCCATACGGAGATCAAGCTTGGAGAATACTTGGGCACCTTTGAGTTGTTCGAACAGCTCGTTGATGCTGGGAAGTGGATATTTGTTCTTGATGGTCTTCTTGTTCAATGGGCGGTAATCAACACAAAGTCGGTCCGTTCCATCCTTATTCTTCACAAAAAGAACACCACAACCCCACGGAGAAGAAATAGGCCGGATGAGACACATTCTCTCTTGAATATCGAGTTGCTTCTTCAGCTCCTTCAACTCTTCAGGTTCGAGCTTGTAAGGACGCTTGCACACTGGTTCCGTGCCAGGCTCAAGATCGATGACGAAATCAACTGGCCAGTGCGGAGGCATTCATGGAAGCTCTTCTGGAAATACGTCTTGATATTCACAAATGACTGGAATCTGCGAGATAGAATCCAATTCACCCTTCTCATTGAGAGAAAACAGACGGATTGTATCATCACGAGCGGCAAAGACAATTACATCCTCAGAAGAATGAGTCAATTGAATCTGCCTGGCTGCACAATCAAGATGCGCCTTGTGCTTAGAAAGCCAATCCATTCCGAGAATAAGATCAATATCCGAGTTGCCAAGAACCACCGGAGAAGAAAGAAACTTGTAGTCGCCCAACGTGATAGAGATATCAGGAGCAACCAAACTAGAAGTCAAAAGCTTGCCGGGAGAAACAACTTGCATGACTTTGGGCATGATCTCACTATCAACATTGTGCTTTGATGCAAAAGGGCATGACAAGAAAGAATGCGATCCGCCAGTATCAAAAAGTACTTTTGCGGGAACATCGTTAACAGGAAGGTTACCCATGATGACATCTGACGAGTCCTCTGCCTGAGCTGCATTCATCAAATTGACCTTGGCGTGCTTGGGGTTATGCTTGACCACAGCTGTACTTGCCGATCTCACAGGAGGAGGAGGAGGAGGGAGGCGCCTCTGATTGAAGCACTTGTTGGCATAATGACCCTTCTGTTGGCACTTGTTGCACGTGACCTCTGAAAGCGGACGGTGATACGGAGCACTCGATCTTGGAGCTTGAGATGAAGTCTTGTTCTGAAAGCCAGGGTTGGGTGGGTGGGAAGATCCATTGCCACCTTTGATCTTCTGCTGATACGGCTGATGAAACGGAGGAGGAGGAAGCCAATACTTCTGCTGCTTGGCCACTTGAGTAGAGGAAGAAGGAGTAGCATCTATGACTCGCTTCTTGGAAGCATCACACTTCAGCTGAGCAGCCTCTTGCTTCAATGCCATGTTGTAGAACTCATCGTACCTCAAGGGCTCAAAGAGGACAAGAGCTAGCTGGATTTCTTCTCTGAGACCACCCCTGAACTGGTATATCATGCTCTTCTCATCAGGGACGTCCTGTTTAGCAAAGCGGGTGAGCTTCTGAAACAACTTGTTGTAGTCATAGACAGACAAAGAGCCTTGCTTCAGGTTGCGGAATTCCTCACGCTTGCTTTCAACCACGCTCTGAGGGATATGGTGAGCTCTGAAATCTTGACGGAATTCATCCCAGGTAATCACACGTCCACCTCTGGAATCCTTGTACTGCTGGAACCACTCTGCAGCTTGGTCTTTGAGTTGGAAGGAAGCGAACTTGACGAAGTCCTCGGGCCTGACGTTACTGCACTCGAAATGCTTGCACAGATCCATGAGCCAATCGTCAGCATCGGTTGCCTCAACACAATTGCTGAAAGTCTTTGGCCCATTAGCAAGGAACTGGTTGAGTGTAGCAAAGTGATTCTGATTGTTGCCTTGGTTGCCTTGGTTCGCTTGATTGCGCTCTTGAAGAATTTGCATGATCAACTGCGTGTTTGCATTGGTTGTGGCCATCACAGCCTGCCATGCCTCCGGAGGAGGTGGAGGTGGTGGCGGATCAGGATTCAGAGTCGTGCGCGTTGGAGGAGCCATCCTGAAGAGGTTGACATCCATTAGCACATTGATAGACGAATATTGAAGCTGAATCCAACGGAATGAAAATTGCAACATATAGTCTTCACATCCGAACAAAATGAACGAATGCATTCCACTTGAAATGGTCACATATCCATAAATTGAGAAGCCACTTAGAATTTAAGTAGAGAAAATAAATCAACAAGGTACGGATCAAGAACAAATACTCGGAAAGAAATCCCAATCTCAAACCAAATATCCGTGGAAGAAGAACTAGAGCTACAAGAATTCCCACCTATGAAACTCCCGAACCTTTCCGGTTTTGCAATCAGGTGTTGGGGATACAGGGGAAGCATAATATCTCACCCAAATCTAGCAAATCCTACATCCAGTTGTATCCATCCTTCAACACATAACCGAGAAAAACTTCGGAAACCATCTACCTCAACCTTCGAAAAGCATCCGTTATACAAGTTATGGCGATACTCCCGAACTCCCGCCCCAATACTGGGTGGCGTCGAGGTTATCTCACCAACGAACTGCATAAAAGAGATTTTCGATGTCGGCGTACTAAACTCAGGTATTCCAGAACTGTAATGATAAAATTGTGGTGACAACACCTCGGAGCTCAACTCCCCGGGACACTGCCACAACCCCTAAAGACAGGAGGCACCAAGAACAATGTTCTCGTCACAAAACCATCGGAACGATTCCAAGATACCCGCATGATCCTAAAAAAAAATTTAGTGACATTTGAGAAGAGAATAGTCAAAAATCTACGTCAGGATGCCTTACCAGAGCGATGAGGAGACTGGGGAGTAAAAAGAATTCCTAAACTCTCCGATATATAAATCCTAAATGACTCAAAACATTTTTTCTAGACACAACTCGGCCGCTAAAAACGATCAATCAATGGGGGCTCCTAAGGTCGGGGAAGGCTCTGATTACCAACTTGTAACACCCTCGATGCGACTATAGCTCCCACGTGTCGAGGCACGACTTAGAGGCATAATCGCATTGAAGGCAATGCCGCAAGTTAGGCAAACTTCACATCATCCCATGTAATATAGATAATAAAAGGGGAAATACATAGTTGTCTTACACTCGCCACGCCAATCAAAGTACATAAATAGCATTACGACATTCAAACACTCATGGCCCGACTATGGCGCCAAAATAGAAGAACAACCCAACATGCGACACAGTCCCGATCGCCCCAACTGGGCACTACTACTGATCATCAGGGAAAGACACGTAGTATCGGCGTGAGTCCTCGTCGAACTCCCACTTGAGCTCAAGCGCGTCATCTGGAATGGAATCATCGGGTCCTGCATCTGGTTTGGAAGTAATCTGTGAGCCACAGGGACTCAGCAATCTCGCACCCTCGCGATCAAGACTATTTAAGCTTAATAGGTAAGGCAAGGAAAATATGTGGAGCTGCAACGAGCGATTAGCATATATGGTGGCTATCCTGTTCGCAAAAGAGAGCGAGAAGAGGAGGCAAAGCGCGAGCGAGTAACTAGAGAGCAACCTGCGCAAGCATTACTCCAACACCGTGTTCACTTCCCAGACTCCGCTGAGAAGAGACCATCACGGTAACTCACACAGTTGATTCATTTTAATTAAGTTAAGGTTCAAGTTATCTACAACTGGACATTAACAAATTCCCATCTGCCGATAACCGCGGGCACGGCTTTCGAAAGTTCAAATCCTTGCAGGGGAGTCCCAACTTAGCCCATGACAAGCTCTCACGGTCAACGAAGGAATAGACCTCCTCCCGAGACGTTCCGATCAGACTCGGTATCCCGGTTCTACAAGACACTTTGACAGGTTAAAACAAATCCAGCAACACCGCCCAAATGTGCCGACAAATCCTGATAGGAGCTGCACATATCTCGTTCTCAGGGCACACTCAAATGAGACATCCTACGAGTAAAACCAACCCTCAAGTTGCCCCGAGGTGGCCCTGCAGTCTACTCGGTCGGACCAACACTCAGAGGAGCACTGGCCCGGGGGGGTCTAAATAAGATGACCCTCGGGCTCCGGAAACCCAAGGGAAAGAGAGGCTAGGTGGCAAATGGTAAAACCAAGGTTGGGCATTGCTGGAAAAAGCTTTACTCAAGACGAACTATCAAGGGGTTCCCATTATAACCCAACCGCGTAAGGAACGCAAAATCCGGGAACATAACACTGATATGACGGAAACTAGGGCGCGAGAGTGGAACAAAACACTAGGCGAGAGGCCGAGCCTTCCACCCTTTACCAAGTATATAGATGCATTAAGATAACATGGCAATATAATGATATCCCAACAAGTAAATAATGTTCCAACAAGGAACAGTCTCCAATCTTCACCTGCAACTAGCAACGCTATAAGAGGGGCTGAGCAAAGCGGTAACATAGCCAATCAATGGCTTGCTAGGACATGGTGGGTTAGAGGTTTGACATAGCAATTTGGGAGGCATGATAAGCAAGTGGTAGGCATCGTAGCATAGGCATAGCAAAAGAGCGAGCATCTAAAAAACCAAAGATAGTAGTGATTTCGAGGGTATGATCATCTTGCCTGCAAAGTTGTCAGAGTTGACTGGATCCTTGAAAGCAAACTCAACGGGCTCCTCGTTAGCGAACTCGTCTCCCGGCTCTACCCAAACAAGACAAACAAGCAACAAGGACACAATCAACCACGTGCAAAGCTCAAACAACATGATGCAAAGATGGTATGCTATGCGGGATGCAATATGTGATGCATATGCAAGATTTGACAAGGAATGCATGAACCTGGCTTCAACCTGGAAATCCAAGTATGCCACCGGAAAGATGAGATGAAATCGCTTGAAAATGATATAAAGATCATCGGAATCGGAGCTACGGTTTGGAAATGGCAAGCAATTCAAATATGACCACGTTCTGCGATTTACAGCAAGTAGCCATCTAAATGCAACAAGATGAACATGCTACAGCACTCAAACATGACAAAAAAAATACATGGAAGGGATCCATTCATGATGCTTAACAAAAGACTAGCACTGAGCTACGGCCAATTCATGCATTAACAGGTTCAAACAAGTATGGCGAAAATGCATTTGACAAACAAATTTCAGACTTAGTGAAATTAACACTTGTCTGGAATATCAGATCAGATAGCACTCTTTAGAGCATGAAAACAATATGCTACAGGACCTGAACATGGCAAAGTACAGCATGGCATGGATCACTAGGAAACAACATGAACATATGGCATAATGAGATAAATAGGCCAAGGACTTAGTGGAAATGCTAAGTCCCTGAAATCAGCATTACCAAGTGCCTCACTTTGCAAGCTTGTGCTAGTCACCACACACATCACAAAAATACATGGGTTGCACCTCTGGATAGATGGCAAAACATATAACAAAACACATGTAGAGCTCATGGGCATATCATGCACACAATAATCATGGCAAAAATGACAAATATCTAATTGGAGCAGCAGATCTGACAATTATCTCAAATAGCACACTTATAACAGCATTTCGGGTATCAAGATGAACTCAAAAGAAAATGATGCTATGGAATTAAATGATGTACTCTCTGAGACGAACATCTTGATATGCTATATGTCCAAAACGGAGTTACAAATGCAAAGTTATAGCACGATGAACAGGGAAAAATATTTAGGGTTTCGGGCAAAAAAGTCAACCGTCCAAATCCTCACATCTAGATCTGGCGCGGATTTCGAGGATCGCCGCCGTTACTGTTCACCAACGAGAGCTGGGCGGCCGGAGCAAGAGGTGGTCCGGTGGGGGAAGTCGCGGGACGAGGCGGAGGAGGTCGCCGAAGCCGGAGCTCGCCGTGGTTTCGGCGGGGGGGTGGGCGGCTTGCGGCGGTCGGTGGCCGAGGCGGAGAGGCGGCGGCGGCGGCTCGTCAGCGTCGGGGAAGGAGAAGGGCGCAGGCAGCGGGCGGATCTGGCTCGCGGGAGGCGGCGGCTCGGGCCGGGGGGCCCCGCCTGGGCCCGGGCGGGCCGGCGAGGTGGGCGCGGGCGTTGGCCACTCCCGGAGCGACACATGGCGGCGGACATGGCGGACGGACATGTCCGTCGGCGGCGAAGATGTCCGGCGGCGGTGGAGGAGATATTTTTTTAGGGTTTGGACGGGGGAGATCCGGATTTTGAGGAGGGGGTCTATATATAGGCATAGGAGGAGCCAGAAGAGTCCAAATGAGGTGCGGTTTTCGGCCACGCGATCGTGATCGAACGCTCTAGATGATGGAGAGGGTTTTGGTGGGTTTTGGGACAACTTGGAGGGGTGTTGGGCTGCAACACACACGAGGCCTTTTTGGTCCCTCGGTTAACCGTTGGAGCATCAAACGAAGTCCAAATGGTACGAAACTTGACAGGCGGTCTACCGGTAGTAAACCAAGGCCGCTTGGCAAGTCTCGGTCCAATCCGGAAATTTTTAATCCCCACACACGAAAGAAAGGTAGAAATGACCACCGGAGGAGAACAGAGCGCCGGAATGTAAAACGGACAACGGGGAAAATGCTCGAATGCATGAGATGAACACGTATGCAAATGAAATGCACATGATGACATGATATGAGATGCATGACAACGATAACAACACACGGAGACAGAAACCCGAACCCGAGAAAATAAAATAACTTACACCGAAAATGGCAAGAGTTGGATTACATATTGGGTAAATTACATCCAGGGTGTTACAGTCATGTCTACATTGTTCTCGAACCCATAGGGTCCACACGCTTAAGGTTTCGATGATAGTTATATTATGAGTTTATGAGTTTTGATGTACCGAAGGAGTTTGGAGTCCCGGATGAGATCGGGGACATAACGAGGAGTCTCGAAATGGTCGAGACATAAAGATCGATATATTGGACGACTATATTCGGACATCGGAAAGGTTCCGAGTGATTCGGGTATTTTTCACAGTACCGGAGAGTTACGGGAATACGTATTGGGCCTTATTGGGCCATACGGGAAAGAAGGAAAAGGGCCTCAAGGGTGGTCGCACCCCTCCCGTTGGTCTGGTCCGAATTGGACTAGGGAAGGGGGGCGCCCCCTTCCTTCCTTCTCCTTTTCCCTTCCTCTTTTCCTAGTCCATATGGGAGGTGGAATCCTACTAGGACTAGGGAGTCCTAGTAGGACTCCACACTTGGCGCGCCCCCTCCTAGGGCCGGCCTCCTGCTCCCTTGCTCCTTTATATACGGGTGCAGGGGGGGCACCCCAAAGACACAACAATTGACCATTGATCTCTTAGCCGTGTGCGGTGCCCCCTTCCACCATAATCCTCGATAATATTGTAGCGGTCCTTAGGCGAAGCCCTGCGACGGTAGAACATCAAGATCATCACCATGCCGTCGTGCTGACGGAACTCTTCCCCGACATTCTGCTGGATCAGAGTCCGGGGATCGTCATCGAGCTAAACATGTGCTAGAACTCGGAGGTGCTGTAGTTTTGGTGCTTGATCGGTCGGGCCGTGAAGACGTACGACTACATCAACCGCGTTGTGCTAACGCTTCCACTTCCATCTACGAGGGTACGTAGACAACACTCACCCCTCTCGTTGCTATGCATTACCATGATCTTGCGTGTGCGTAAGAATTTTTTTGGAATTACTACGTTCCCCAACAACAACATCATATCAAGTTGGAGTCAAATAAAAAAAGGCTCTTGGTTTAGTCAATCTTAAGAACATGAGCATGAATATTTTTTCAGCAAATGTTGACAGTAATATAGGCAAGCCATCATGATATCATAGGAAAGTAACATACTGCTGTAACAGCCATTTTAGCGATGACTGGAGTAGGCCAGCAATACGTCCAGCCATAGAAGGAGTCGACAGCGTAAATGAAGCCCTTATGTTCAATGTCATCAGAGAACCATGGAGGATGTATTATCCTGCGATGGACGTGCATATTTATCCACTTACCGCAGTGACCTGTCAGATAGGCGAGATCGTGGTTGAAGAACACAATTAGCCTGAAGTCTTTATAATTCACAGATCTTGTGGGCACTTGGCAGATTACAACCTTGAGAAAATCAAACTTGGTATCATGTTGGCTACTGTAAGAATCCGAGTATTCTGGGCCGCCGTGCCAAAGCAGTGCAGTGTTAATCGAAGGAAGGGTGATCAATCGCCGGGTGTAGACCTCCACGAGCATCCAGCTGCCGCGATCGTCGACGAGCACCATCCAAGATGTGTTCATCCTGACCCAGTACATATCGTTAATGTAGTTGAGGCTGACGGGGATCGGATCACAGTCAAGGGGGTTGATGCTCGCCACCCTATGATCGTTATGCTGCATGACACGCCATTTCTGAAGATCAGGCGGCATCATCAAGCAAGGAGCTGGCTTAAAAAGCTCCGGCCTGAGGGCTTTGAGTAAACGGTACAGCCCCGACGAGCACGCGGCGAGCGGCATGGTACTAAGATTGTCCACACGCGGAACAATGAGCTTGATTACCTCCGTGGGGAGCGAATTCCAGCCACTCTTTCGGCGGACGTTGCTCGGTTCTGCCATTGTTAGTGCTTGGGTTTCGGACGAGGGGGGGAGGCGCCTTAGCGGGGATGTAAGATTGGACGAGATTATGTGCGGACAAAGATGGAGAAGCGCATATGTGCTGCAGGAAGTGGACAGGTGATGATGACTATAGCATGCCGCTTGACTTACGAGACACATACCAGCAGCGTAGGGTCATGTCGATGCCAGACAACTTTCTTGAGTGATCACAGTACTGGTACTCCCTACAATGCTATGCCCTAACTTGCTTGAGTAGAGTAGTAGAGTAGGACTCTGCTCTACTAGTAGCACCGGAGGAGTAGTATATTCTAATCTAAAATAGTTACAAACTTTAATGCCCGAGCGTGTAACGACTACAAACCATGCTCAAAGACCGTGTCTACGTGGTGTTTGGACATGGGCGACAACCTCAACGCCAACGGTGCTGCTCCCGTTGCACCGTATGTGTTTCCGTCCTTCCTGTTCGAAATCGTGGTAAAATTCATGTTTCTACTCTCTATCCTACTACTATGCTAGTCCACATGATTAGTTGCGAACGACGACTTCTTCCCCGACCTCGGCAACCTCATCCTCGACGACATGGGCGACAACGTCAACGCCGGCAACCAGTGAGATACAGGGTGTAGGAAGCGGTTTGGGAATTTGCATGCCTTTCCAACCGGTGAGATACTCCGTACAAAGTACGACAGAGAAATAACCACAGAGAAGGAAGCTAAAAGTAAACAATCAAACGAGCATTTTTGCATTTGTTTTGCATTGAATCGTTTCACAAGCTTGACCAGTGTTGTTTTTCTACTTTTACAAAAACCGCATCGTAATGTTAAAACATGCATTTGCACGTACATAAGTAATAGTAGTACTCCCTCCGTCTAGGTGTATAAGTCTTCCCTCCTTCTTGGTCACGGTGCACAACCAAAGATGACTTATTGACCTGGACGGAGGGAGTAGCACAATCTGCAAGCATATATCGAGAGAGACGTGTAGTGCGAGAGTGGAAAAAAATTATATGAGACCAGGTCTCACGGTTAGCAGGTGAGACCCGTCCTGATGGATGACACGTGGCATTCACAAATCACAAATCATCTAATCTCTCCCCCCTGATTTTAAGTGGGGGTGGGGGATGCTTTGTGATTTGTGAATGCCATGTGTCATCCATCAGGATGGGTCTCGCGTGAGACCTGGTCTCATAGAATTCTTTTCCTGCGATAGTATATAGTAAAGTTTGTTCTATATGCACGTACTTGCAAAATGCGTACGAATACACAAGGTTTCCAAACTTTTCCTTTTACATACTTAATTAAGGACGCTAAAAATTCCTGAACGTTCGGGATTTATCATTTGCATCCCAAAAATAATGAGATCGCCTTACGAAACAAAAATTATACTCCTCCTAAAAGCCACGGCGCTCGCAGGAGCGCTTGCGGCGCGCCACGAGTGCCCTGGTGTGCGGCCGTTTCCCAGCGCGCCGACACAACGCCTCTTCCCCAGCCTCGCAACTCGCGAGGTGCTGATTGGCGGCTTGCCGGTGGGCGAGCGCGATCTCATCGGTGTGGTGATCTGGTGCCAACAGGTACTCCTCGCTGGAAGTGTGCACCCGGTCCACGTACCGCCAAGCGTAGATGAGGCGCTTGGGCCCGACTGCACTCAGGGCGTCGGCATGGGCGTCCTCCGCCACCCTCACGGCCCTCGCACGAGCCTTCTGCCAAAGATCCAATTGCATGACTCTCTCGGACGCGACATAGGCCTCCCAGGCAGCTTGTTCCGCGGTGCGCTTTTCTTCCTCAGCCTTCTTCTCAGCGGAAATGGATGTCGCCTTGTGGGAGGCGCAGTATTTATAGCGAGCAATGGCACACCTACATAAGATATGGACTGAGCTACACTGACTTAACTGCCGGTCCAGTTGCATCACTGACATGTGGGCCAGACCCCTGTTGAGCCCATATGTCAGTGACTGAATGCACCTGCAGTTAAGTAACAGCTACGTGGGCATATT
>NC_057800.1:195899633-195918134 GCF_018294505.1 Triticum aestivum | reverse complement strand
GATTTTTTTCACACGGGGTGTAGTGGTGGGACCGCCGGAGGGAGAAGGAGAGTTTGGCAGGCATATTGTTTCCACACATGGAGAGGAAAAAATTTGGAGACGAACGGGATTCCTGCAGGTATGGGGAACGGTGCATAATAAGTCATCTTGCATGCCGGGCTAGGTATAGTCTCAAGTCATTAAAAACAAACACGCCCCACACATGTTCATATTTCAAGGTGCACTAAATTATTGCATGCGATGATTAAGGCTGGCCATAATGGTGGTATCTTAGCTGGCATCATGCACACAGGAATAGCAAACATGCTGATGTGGCAAAGAATTAAACAAGAGAGGGGGGTTAGAGTAACTAGAGTTCATGCATGCATTGGTAAACACATTTTTTGTGGAGAACGGCATCACTAGTTGAGTACTTTTGCAGACTTCAAAAACTATTCCACAATGTGTCAACATTCACAATGTCAAATCAATATTTTTACACTCATTATAAAACGTAGTCCTTATACTCCCTCCTTCCATCTATATAGGGCCTAATGTGTTTTTCGAGGCTAACTTTGACCAAATGTTAGAGCAATAATATATGACATGCAACTTACACAAAGCACATCATCAAATTCGTATGTGAAAGGAGCTTTCAATGATATAATTTTCACATTATGCATGTCATGTAGTATTAATTTTATCAATAGTCAAAGGCGGTCTTGAAAAACGCATTAGGCCCTATATAGATGGAAGGAGGGAGTACTCATTATAATCAGTACTCCCTCCATCTAGGTGAGCAAGTCATCTTAGATTGTGCACTGTGACCAAGGAGGAGGGAAAAACGTGAGATCTTAATGTTTATTTGCTAATTAATAGCATTGCATGCAATGAACTAACCACAGCATGTCGTGTTTGGTAGTCTCAAGTCATTAAAAGCATGCACACCCACATCTCCTATTGGTTGATATGTCAAGAAACAAGAAACGAGGTAGAAGTTAATGCACCGCACCTAAGTGTTTTGGGAGTATTGTAGATATTGATATTTTTAGTATAAAATTGGTCGTGGGATTTCATTGATGCCTGTTAAAGCGTTGACAGGTTTGCTATGCGTGACCTGAAGATGAAAGCGTTGAGCATCTCGAAGTTGATCAACAATCTTCAAT
This sequence comes from Triticum aestivum, assembly GCF_018294505.1. Classification (NCBI taxonomy): domain Eukaryota; kingdom Viridiplantae; phylum Streptophyta; class Magnoliopsida; order Poales; family Poaceae; genus Triticum; species Triticum aestivum. Next base: position 195,916,989 of record NC_057800.1, on the reverse strand, counting down.
TGTCAAAGATTAGCCGTTCAGCCAATAAGGTGGCACACTTAATCGCTAAGTATAGCTTTGACAATAGATTAGATGGTATTCTTGTAAATAACGTACCGCCCTGTGTGGTGAATATTGTATTGAATGATTGTACTGGTGTGGCTGGTTAATCAATATAAGGTGGTGTCCAAAAAAAGTATAAATTTGGTCAAACACTTTGCAAACGGTTGACGGGAGTAAAAAGGACTAGAGGGGGTATCATGCATGCGGAGTAGGCAAAAAAATTGCTTGTCTAAAAAAGGCAAAAAAATTGCTCATTTATAGCCGGTCGAAGTCTCAAAGGGCGCGACCGTGCGAGGGAGGCGAAGGTCGTGGGAGGCGCGACATTTGACGGAATTAAGTGAAGTTATATCCACGCACCGGCATGGCGTGCGAACAGGCAGAAGCTATACCGTCGGGCCTACGATATGGGTCTAGTAGACATGACATCTAGTGGGTCCCGCATAGTGGGCTTGCAGCCATTTATCCACCGGGCAAGCCAGCAACCCCACGCCATTCGCACGCCCTACTCGTCCCCGTCTTCTACCTTACAACAGTTTGCTCCCAGTCGTCCCATCCTTTCACATTAGTTCGCTCCCAGTTTTTTACGGGTTACAACAGTTCAACTTCTCCTAACCCTCCTCCAAAATCCATGGCCTCCCAAACCTCCATGGTCGCCGCTGAGTACCAGGTTAGAGCCATCACCGGCGATCAGTTCATCGTCATCTACACACGTGGATCTGAGACGGTGAAAGCATGGCTTGCTCGCTTCCTACGCATGTTCAACAGTTCAACGGATGAGTGGGTCGCTGGGCTAGATGTTGAGTACACCACGGTCCTGGGACGAGAGAAGGATCTAAAGGACGAAGAGAGGAAGAAGCCCGCTGTGATCCAAGTTTGCGTACATAACGTTTGCTTGGTCTACCACATATGCCATGCCGACGTTGAGTGCCAGGATTTTAAGAACTTCCTCAAGGACAAAAGAGTGAAATTCATTAATGTAGGCTTTAAGAACGACAGTGACGTCCTGCGTCGGATAGGTCTCGTTGTAGGCCAGCCCTTCGATCTCCAGAAGGCAAGCCTGGTGTCCTCCTCTCAACCTTCAATGCTGACCCTGGTAGCAGCCATGATTGATCCTTCATACGCTAAACTGAAGAAACCTCATCACGAGTTTCATCATGCATGGGAGTCGAAGACATTAGATGAATATCACATCCTGTACGCAGCAATGGATGCCTACCTTTGTTTAAATATCTACAAGGGTTGGATGAAGAAGCATAGCCCAGTGTCTGGTTCAAGCAAAGAAGCGTCGGCGAAGAGGAAGAGGAAGAGGGACGAGGACGAAGTCGAGGACGTGGACTCAGACTCCAAGTAGGTGGTAGTGTCGTCGCTCATGCTGGTTCTACTGCAGTGTCAAGCGGACTAGTTGCTTATTAGTTTATTTTCAAGGGTGTGTTGTGCTGAGGCCCCAGCAGAACTATGTTTATGTTCTTTCTCATTATTTGAACTCTTTAGGACGTACAGTAGTACTAGTACTATGTCTTACTACTGTTCTTCTTGCAGTTGGTACTACTGCTCGTATCTTTGTGTTCCTACTGTACTTAATACGTTCATACTAGTAGTATAATTTGGGCCAGTCGATTTGTGAAAGAAGTTCGATGGAGCAAAGGAAGAAGACGGCAGAAGAGGTGGAAGAAGCCCTTCTAGCCATCCATATTGCATCAAACGGCTCACATGAGTCGACTGACCCAAATTGCTCCTTCAGAATGCAGGATCCACGTGGCATTCAGGGTCTCAAAGGTAGATTCCGCGTCCGCACCCGGTTTGCGGGCTCGACGCACGCGCGATCGGCTTCCGTCGCGACAGCCAGCATGCGCGCCTCCTCCGCGCCGGCGGAGACGACAATGACACGCTAGTTCCTCCTCGCCGGCGTGCTGGAGCACGCGCTCGTCCTCCTCTTCGTAAGCTGCGTGCATAGACGCGGCTCCACCAGCTGCTCGCGTGCTTGGCAGTACGGTGGCATCGCGAGGAGGGACTGCAGACGACGTGAGCGGGCAAGCCTTCGGCTTCATGGCACAGGGATGGCGGCGACATGGTGGTGATGGGCGAGAAATTGTTGGGCGGAGCAGGCGGGCGCCGGCATGCGCAACGGCGGCAGCGGCATATTGATGAGTGTGAGTGTGGGAGCTTACTTTAGTTTTATATATAAGGTTGGTCAAACTTAAAAGAAAACCGTACTAGTACACGTAAACATTAGACTTAGGCAGCGCTTTTATTAGTTACTAGCTTATGTTCTTGCCCATTGTGACCAGCCTTAGTACCACGGCCATGATACGGAATCCTCTGCAATCACGTGAACCACGGTCGCGCGGTCGATCGAACGGTGCGTCACCGTGTCGCGCTCCAAGGACATCCACAGATCCTTTTTGTGTGTGTGAAAACAATCCTCGAATATTACTCAACTTTTTTTTCCTGTGGAAGTTCTTGACGCTGCAATATTTCCATATATTTGAATTTAGCTCCAGTTCGTGTTTATTTGGATTTGGATGTTTTAGGTGCCCCCTAGTTTTTTTAATACTGATTTTGTGTGTGTGACTGAGAGAGAACGTGTGTATGTGTCCATATGTGTGTTGTGGAGGAAGGGCAATGTGGAGACGGTGTGCGTGTGATACATACATAGAGAGGTGTGAATGTGCAAATGATCGTGCATGAGTGAGACATAGACAGATGCCGATACGTTGTGTATACATGAGAGAACGGTCTTCTAGTTTACTTGTGTGTGTGTGAGAGAGAGAGAGAGAGATAGAGGGAGAGAGAGAGAGAGAGGAGCATCTGTAACACAACAACCATCTCTCTCGATTCGTCCGTCCCTCGCACGGTCGCATGCAACACATGCATCAACGCGCACATTTTGACACCCTCACCCGGCCCCTGCCCACCTCAAGGCCCGCACAATCTCTTCGTGAATACCCATTTCTCTCCTTAGGTTTGTTTTCTCTCAATATCTGACACACACATACACACGCACACACACACACACACAGAGACACAGCACAACACACACACACACTCCCCCGAGCACACAATTCATCCCCATCCAAGGTTATACGGCGACCACTCTCGCTTGTGCTTCTTTGCACCCCAACATGCACAACACCTCAACCTTCAAAGAGGGCAACGAGCAGATCGAAGAAGACGACCACACCGCGCTAGAGAATGCAGGGTCATTTGGAAGCAGGGTGATGTGACAACGGCTGACTGACTCCTCCCCCACCCTATCTCTCTCTTGCACAAAATTACCAATCCCTCTCTCCCTCGCACAAAATTGTCCATCCCTCAACCCACGAGATCCTTCCCCTCTCGTCCATGTTTTTCCTGCTCTCTCATCAAACATGTTGTCTCTTCTCCTTCCACGTATACAGAATCCAGATGCACACGCATCTCATGTATATTACATGTATGCATCTTTCTCATAGACCTAACTTCTTCCTCTCTCTATCTCTCTCTCTGTCTTGTTAGGTTTGTCTCCTACTCTCTCGTCCACATACATACAATCTTTCCCGCCCTATCTGCTCCATCTTCAAAATCTCTCTCTGCATGTTTCATTCACACATTGGGATATGTCAAAATGTTGCTTCTATAATGGCTGATGTAGAGTTATGGTTGTTCTTGTTGCATCCTACAAAGTAATAACTATGAAATGCATTTAGATTCTCATTTGACTGGGATTATGTGAGTTTGAGCGTGTTGTGAAGTACTATAAACCTTGTATACATCTTGGGATTCGACAATGATTGTAACTATTGAATTGTATAGACCATTACATTCGAAGTCAATAGCCTAATATATTTATTTCACAATTTCAACAAATGATTAGTTCACTACAAACTAAGAAAACAAATGTGTACTCCCTCCGTTTTTATTTAAGTTCACGTATTAGCATTGGTCAAAGTCAAGTTTTGTAAACTCTCAGAAAGCTTATAACAAAAAATATTAACATATACAATAACAAATAAATACCATTAGATTCATTATTGAATGTACTTTCATATCATACATATTTGTTATGGTAAATTTTTATATTTTTCTATAAACTTGGTCAAACTTTAGGAAGTTTGACTTCGGTTAAACCTAATATGCAGAGCTTACTACTACTACTCGCTAGTTGCTTAGCTGAATCACTCAGCACGCCACACGGTGAGTCCAGTGTCACAAAATTTTGAGGTCGGCAGGAAAATCTCCCGCGACCCTGATTCAAGTAGTGGGAAGTTACCATCATAGCCTCCGGAACAGGCCTACAGATGACGCTTGGTAGGGGGTTGTTTTCGTAACTTCAGGTTCACCCTACCCAGCCAACCCCACCCCGGCACCCAGAGTAGTACACCTGAATACTCCCCAATTTCTATCCCCACCACAAAATAGACTTCTCCACGGCACCACAGCCTTTGTGCTCCTCCCCTTTACATCGACGCACTCGTCCACCGTAGCGCATCTGCATCATCGACGACCTCGTACGCCGCACTGGAGCCGGTCCACCGTCGTCGTCGTACACGGAGCCTTTTCCCCGGCATCGTCTTCCACGGTCTCGGATCTGCTTCCCGGAAGCCGACGCCAAGCGCAGAAGTACCACCGTCGTGGACAATGAACTGACTCCCGTTGCCGACCATGACTCACAGAGGCCGCCGCGACCATCGTTCTCCTCCTCGATTGGTAATGTGTGTATTGAATCACTTAGCAGTATATGTGCATCTCCATTTTTGTTCATACCTACCCTTTAAATTTCCTGGGTGCTATTGTTCCCGTAAAAGTAATTGGTTATAGCCTCCATTGTCCAACAGAATATCAGCTTGTAATTGTGCGTCGCTCCTGTATCACGTTGTGCTTGGGTAGGTTTTTCATCTGCAACCAGTAGTGTGGCAAATGATGGAAAGGTTTTTAGAACTAGCAAAATGCCCATGCGTTGCACGCATCAAGATGCATTTGTATGAGTAGTTTATCTTGTTGGAGATGCTCTAAACATGGCAGATGAGTGCTTTAATGTTGCCCACAAGATGCGCGAGTATTACTAGTAGTAAATTTTTCTTGCCATGCTGAGATCTTAAAACCACGAGCATGAACATGCAGAGGAGCAACAAAGATCAAACACGGGATATTCGGGACATCTTCAAGGAGCGTGGCAAGTTAAAGAGGAGCTACACCAAACCTGTAAAACGAGCTTTGGTAAGTAACACCCTTTCAATTACTTTCATGTAGCCTCGTGTTCTTCGATGTATATATGATGTAGTTTCTGTTTCTCTTAAGCATGGTGTTCTTCGATGTGTAATAAGAAGAGTCTTAATCGTCCTAATGCTTTCGTTTTTAGCTTGATGTAGGAAGTGTGTGTTCTCACCTTGTAGTCTATTTTTATTTATTTTTTCCTTTTGAATTCACTTATCCGAGTTCTGTTTATCTGGCTTCTACTAAATGGATCTAGGTTGCTCTGAGTATTGATCTAAAAAAGAAGTACCTTCATGTCAGGATGCAGTTCTTGCAAGGAGGAAAGTATGGTCAACCTCGAGATCATGTTTCCAAAATGAGGCTGGATTACACACAAGGTGCCAGTTCCCTAATGATGCTGGATTAGACACAAGGTGCAAATTCCTAGATGATGCTGGATTACACACAAGCCAGGTGGAGTCGTCAGCTGTTCATGTCCTCGTGGCATTAGTAAAGGCTAAAAGAAAGCATGCAGCAGCCCTTGAGAATGTAGCTGAGTTCCTGAAGAAGCGAAAAGAGGAATCAGATGTTCTCTTCACCCAAGCCAAAGAAGAGATGGAAGAAGCCAGAAATAAGCTAGCAGAGACAGAGCAGGCTAGGCATCTCCTGCTATCTAAAACTGTTGTTAATACAAAATTTCCTTCATAATAGCTAGGTTCAAATGTTTATCCAGTCAGCATGCCTGTTGTGATGTCCGTCCATCTACTGATGTGGCACAAAATGTTTTTTTCGGGCCATGTAATAACAGCAATTACTTTCTAAACAATAATAGACGAAGCATTAGACATGGTATAGTTCATGCGCAAGCCCGACATTCCAAGTTCAACTTCCACATCAAACTCATGTTCATAGATATCTGCACATTCATACATAATGTCCACAACCATGATTCACTTCAAAGCCAAAAAAATGTGAGGAGAGTTATAAATAAAGAAAATCTTCTACTAGTTCATGCTACCAGTGCGAGCACAACAAGTCAAGACCATGCGTAAATTAATTATATTCTAGTCATTTTTTGTGTTCTAAAATGCCTGTCGGCTCGCAGAACGATGTGTTGCCGGCACACGAGCGGATTCAATGAAGGCAGGCGGGGCAGTCTTAAGCTGGTTGCACGCGGCGAGGAGGCGTGCTCACCCGGGCCTGCAACGAGTGCGGCCCTCTTGGCCGGTGCGCCGGTTCAATACCTGTGCTATGAGAGGTCGCGCCCGTGTCAGAGCAATCACTCCCTCTAGTCCTTTTTTGTTTGGGTATAACAAAATCTCGTTTTCCATTCACATTTTAGTGGTAGGAGTTGTGTGTGTGTGTGTCTGTGAGAGAGAGAGGAGATGGTTGTCGGGTTTGTCTGATCGGTAAACAAATGAATAATGTCAGTCTGGGATGGAGACGAAAAGGAGACCGCAACAAACGTTGTGTCTACAGGAGAGATAGAGAGAGTAATTTTAGTGGTATGAGTCATATGTAGAGACATATAGGGTGTGTGAGAGAATCCCATAGAGAGAAAGACAAAGTGAAATACGAGTGGAGACACTACAAGAAATATGTCAACTAGTGACCTTCTGTCAGTGACCCTGGAAGAAATGGTCATGGATCTATGGCCATTTCAGACCAATTGGTCAAAAGCTGTTCGGGGGGCTCCAAACCCTAAACCATTGCGACCATTTTGGTCAGAAAGGTCGTAATTTCCTTACATGAAATGGTCATAAAGCAAACAACGCTAGTCCGCTGCCTTATTTCTAGTTGTTAACGACCAATATAATGGTCATAGCCTTGTAAATTGTGGTGGGTTGCTATGACTAGGCGCCACCTCATCAGTTTTGCCTATGTGTCATGTCCATGTGGCAGTTTTTGCCCTAGATTGTGAAGCAACCTATATTTCTGTCATTCCAAAAATTCCCAAAAAAATCTCATAAATTCTTTGGGTCATATCATTGTCAAATATATAAAAAACCTTCCCTGCCTAGTTCAAAAATAATTCAAAAATATTCATTTTCCTATTCTGTTCAGAACAATAGTTTGTGAAGGAAGTACCACTTTGGCATGTCCAAATAGTATCTATTTTCTACAGTGCTTTCCTATGCCCAAATAACCATCCTCCACCAAATGCCAGCTCAATCCATTCATTATTTTGAGCGGAGCTTCAACATTCGTATTTATGTCCAGTGTGGTAGTTTGCAAAGCAAGTACCACCTAGGCTCCTCCTTTTGAGCTGAAAATTTGTGAAGACGGTCTTCTTAGTAACTGATCATCCTCAGCCAAAACTCACGCCCATTAGCCATGTACATTTCCCATACCGCTAATCAAACACTTGGCTGCTAATTCATGTTTGAGCAACGATCGGTCTCCTCGTGAGAATCTTATGTTGTAATTTTCTTCCTAGCTCCTACCCAGGGAGTGCCCAACCCACTAGACTTGCCTAGGCTGCCTAGAACACATGGCAACGCCACGGTCATGTGGTGACCACGCGGCGGGCATGCGAGTTTACGCGCTCTAGAGTTGGGGGCCTCGGCCACCGCCCAAACCTCGACGTATCGCCACCAAACCATGTATTTATGATTAAATAGGTACTTATGTAACTATAAATGATTTTTGGTAAAAATAAATAGGAAACTATGAGGCAGCTGCAGTTCAAATTTGACCCGCTTCCTCCTGAATTGGCGGGAATTTGTCTTTTTCACCAGAGGTGGATCAAAACTTTTGACACCCAACCATTTTGTCAATTATGCATTAAATATGGCCTAGTATTTTATAAAATTTATTTGGTCCAATTTTGCAACAAATATATGGTAGGTCCTTCACAAAAAAACTCATTTCGGGCACTCGAAAAATGGAAAATGTATTTTCCATGCAAAGAAAATGAAAACTCCCTTAAGAAACATTGTTTGGAATTCCAAGATGCACCCTTGTGCACAATATGAGATCATTTAAACAAACTATGCCAAGAATGTGGCCATAAGATTGATCATTTGGCTTGAAAGCCATGAATCTTCACGCATGATAGCTCATTTCTGAGAACACTTTTTAAAATAATTGTCGTATTACAAGTTTATTATTTTTCCTGGAAACATGGTCACATATAATGACACAATGCGAAGGTTTTCCAATTTTTTTTAATTTTTTATGCCCGTTTCAAAATGCGGTCAAAACGGCAGGCTTGACCGTTCCTAGCTAGTGGTTGAATCTTGGATTTTTTTGGTGTTTCTTTGATTAAATAGATACTTATGTACCTAGAAATGATTTTTGGAAAAAATAAAGAGCAAACTACGAGGTAGCTATAGTTCAAATTTGACCCGCTTCCAGCTGAATGGGCGGGAATTTGTCTTTTTCACGAGAGGTGGATCAAAACTTTTTACACCCAACCATTTGGTCAATTGTGCATTAAATATGTCTTAGTATTTTAGAAAATTGTTTTGGTACAATTTTGCAACAAATATATGGTAGGTCCTTCACAAAAAAACATAATTTTGGGCACTCAAAAAATTGAAAATGAATTTTTCGTCCAAAGAAAATGAAAACTCCCCTAGACAACATTGTCTGCCATTCAAAGATGCACCCTTGTGCACAATATGAGATCATTTGAACAAACTAAGTCATGAATGTAGCCATAAGATTGATCATTTGACTTGAAAGCCATGAATCTTCATGCATGATAGCTCGTTTCTGAGAACACTTTTTTTAAAATAATTTCCATATTAGAAGTTTATAATTTTTCTTGATAACTTGGTCACATATAATGACACAATGCGAAGGTTTTCCAATTTTTTGATTTTTTTTGAATTTTTCATGCCCATTTCAAAATGCGGTCAAAACGACGGGAATGACCGTTCATAGCTAGTGGTTGAATCTTGGAATTTTTTTGGTGTTTATCTGATTAAATAGATACTTATGTACCTAGAAATGATTTTTGCAAAAAATTAAGAGCAAACTATAATGCAGCTGCAGTTCAAATTTAACCCGTTTCCAACTGAATCGGCGGAAATTTGTCTTTTTCACCAGAGGTGGATAAAAACTTTTGACACCTAACCATCTGGTCAATTGTGCATTAGATATGCCCTAGTATTTTATAAAATTGATTTGGTACAATTTTGCAACAAATATATTATAGGTCCTTCACAAAAAAACTCATTTTGGGCACTCAAAAAATGGAAAATGAATTTTTCGTCCAAAGAAAATGAAAACTCCCTTAGGCAACATTGTCTGCCATTCCAAGATGCACCCTTGTGCACAATATGAAATCATTTGAACAAACTAAGTCATGAATGTGGCCATAAGATTGATCATTTGACTTGAAAGCCATGAATCTTCATGCATGATAGCTCGTTTCTGAGAACACTTATTTAAAATAATTGCCGTATTACAAATTTATAATTTTTCTTGATAACTTGGTCACATATAATTACACAATGCAAAGGTTTTCCATTTTTTTGATTTTTTTGATTTTTTCATGCCTGATTCAAAATGCAGTCAAAATGGCGGGAATGACCGTTCCTAGCTAGTGGTTGAATCTTGGAATTTTTTTTGGTGTTTCTCTGATTAAATAGATACTTATGAACCTAGAAATGATTTTTGTAAAAAAATAAAGAGCAAACTATAAGGCAGCTGCAGTTTAAATTTGACCCGTTTCCAGCTGAATCGGCGGAAATTTGTATTTTTCACCACAGGTGGATAAAAACTTTTGACACCTAACCATTTGGTCAATTGTGCATGAAATATGTCCTAGTATTTTAAAAAATTGATTTGGTACAATTTTGCAACAAATATATTATAGGTCCTTCACAAAAAACTCATTTTGGGCACTTGATAAATGGAAAATTGATTTTTCATGCAAAGGAAATAAAAACTCCCTTTGTCTATATTGTTTGCAAATCCACGATGTAAACTTGTGCAAAATATGATATCATTTGAACAAATATTTGATAGGAATTTCATAAAAAAACTCATTTTGAGCACTGAAAAATGGAATGAAATATTTTATCTTGAATCGATCACGACCAATTTATATGGTCATAAGGTCATCAAATGTTTTGCTGCATTCTGATTGGACCATGAGCATATCACGCGGATCACGCATCCACCACCGTCGGATGCTTCCGGATCCAACGGCCCAAACCCACCCAAGTCGAAACCCTAGGTCTGTCCTCATGGACATTTTCCACCCACCCCCCGCCTCCATTCTTTCTTTCTTTCTCTCCCTCCCCGCTCAGATCCTCTCCCCTCTCCCGCGATGCAGATCCCCCTCGCCCCCCTCGTCGCTGCCACCCACCCCTCTGAACCTCGCCGCCACCCACCTCCGCCGCCGCCCTCACTCTCCCCTCGTCGCCCTCGTCCTCGACCAACCTCGCCGCCGTGTAGTGGCTGGGTTGTCGCCTCGTGCTGTTCCTGTGGGTTGTCCCTGTGGGGGCCGGCTCCCATGATTGGATCCAATCCTCTCCCCCGATCCCACCTGCTGGCGGCGACCTCCCCTCATCCATGGCCTCCCCGCGCCCTTCCTCGCAGCATCACCACCCCGACACCCTCCCTTCCCCACCGCATCGCCACCCCAAGACACCTCCCTTCCCTAACCCTACACCCGTACCTCAACCTGCGCCGCAACCCGTCGGATCCCCCTTCTCCATGGCGGCGTGCCTCCTTTCCCGAGTTCGCCAAGGACAACGTCTGCCTCATCAAGCGCTGCTACAAAGCCCGACCGCAAGGGTAAGGACGCTCTCTCCCTCTCTCCTCGTTCTGGATCTGGTTTATTTTCCTCTTTCGCCAAATCTGACGCTGATTTGGCACACAGAGTTCACCAAGGTTGGCAGCGCAGACGGCGATTGGGTTCATCGTCATGGGATTCGTCGGCTTCTTCGTCAAGATCATCTTCATCCCCTCATCAGGCACAGCTTCTCTGATCTCGTCCGCGTCTCTGATCTCGTCCACGACTACGACCGTGACGGAAGCCTCCTCTGCTCGGTACGGATTCCCCCAACCCCTTCCTCCAGCCCTGGTCGGACGGCCGAGGTTCTGATCGGATCCCCTCTCGTGCTTCGTCTCTGGGCGGCTGCTGCCGGCCGGCTAGCTGGACGGGGTTCCGACAGAGGAGGGAGAGCCGGCCAGCAGCTAGCCGATTAACCACTGTTGGGTCGCGCTCACGGGGCAAGCTAGGTTCTGGTGCCTTGGACCAAACCCCAACTTTGTTTGTTCTACCTTGTGCCTGCTCGGGATTCTAGCGGGCGTATTAGTTTTGGCCTATGGGATTCTACCTTGTGCCTTGACCAAAAACCTTGTGCATGCTGCTCCTGCCGCCTCCTGAAATCAATAGAGCTAGGCAGCCAACTGATCCTGTCCGGCTTGTGTAGTAGTAATAAACGAGAGAAGATCTTGCACTTGTATTTCACTGTTAAATTTTGTGCAAAAGATCTTGCCATCTGTCCTCAATAGTGATGCAACATTATCTGTATGCTATTTATCCATGTGATGCAACATTTTAGTAAACTTTTTAAACTGTTTGTCAAATTTAAAATTACGCTCCCTTGTGAAATTTATTGACAGGATCTATGCTATAAGGACCTGGAGCATCTATTCTGAAATCATAGCTACAAGTTGTTGCTGTTGATGGTGCCATGGTGGTGCACAATGTTTTTGGACTTCTCTGAGCTAAAGGTTCATTCAAGATTAACCAATGATTCATGTGAGCATCTATTCTGAAAACCGGTAGCAGTTTTTTATTTCCTGGAACTGTTTCAATACTGCTAGAGTCTAATGCTTACACTAGCTTCCCTAACTTATCCCTATGCAAAGACTCATTATACAAATCAGATACAAATATGATCCCATGTATGAGTAAAGCTGGATGACCATCCATTTGGTAAGATTACATAATTGGTAGAACACGTTATCTAGAGAACTAAATTGTTTGAAGCACTAAAGGTGAATTTGCATGCCGCTGAATACTATGTAAATTCTACACTACTGAAAGTGTGCAGCTTATGATTCCTTTGCTGAAACATGAATGTGCAGATGGGAGTATCACAACATGCATATAGTGAAGATGGGAGTATCACAATCTGAATGTGCAGCTTATGTAGTTTTTGTATTTTTGTTAAAGCATGGAGTAGCTTCTATAGTTTTGTTAAAAATTATCTTGGTCTTGGGCTGATTTGAGTACTACCAAGGGAAGGATATTGAACTTTCCTTGCGGATGCCGAGCGTGTAGGAGAATTCTGCTTGACAACAAATTAACTTGTCTTGAATTATTTCTTTTTACTGGATGTTCAGAATGTTCAATTAACTTTGTTTCTTTTGTGACCTTGCTGTGTACAGGTTCGCATATTCAGAGGAGACATACCCAGGTCAAGCTTGCATGGTCTCTGTTTGTTGTGGCTGCTGACATGGTCGACGCTGAACTAGAATTAACCCTGGTTCCAGCTTATTTGTAGTATTATTATTATAGCATGTCCTAATATCTACCATTAAACTGGCAACACCATTGAACTGTTGCTTGCCTACCTAGTGCCAGCGCCAACGCCATTTCCATGTCCACTATTTATTATCTGGTATATGACGATGAGCAGAGTGAAGCCTAGTATTGCTGTTGCACAAATAGATTGCTTGCCACTTTGCTACCTGAAACAGAGTCTCGATTCCATTCAGACGCTTTTCTGACTCTTTATTTATTAGGGGCCCGTGTAAGAACAAAAAAATAAAGCTCCAATTAAGTATGGTATTTTGTTTTTGTTTCATGCTCTTTGTAGCTGACGGGTTGGGCTGTGCTTGGATGGGCCATGTTGTAGCTTACAGACAGTCTGCGTACTAACTCAGCCTCCGTATTACAAGTTCAAAAGAATTGCCGCGTAGTTCACAAACCTGGGACTAAACATTTCATTATTTTTGCTCTTGACGACTTTTACTTGGACTTTCAGTTTCAATAAGCCACATCCTTGTATAAAACTTAACACTGTCATGCACCTGTTTACGCGTATGCCTATGATAGGGTTAGGACCTGCCGCACCTTTAGAATAAATACATCTGAGATGATAATATTTCTGTTAAAGTGTTAACACTGATATTTCTGAGCTATCTTCAATAGTGAGGTGGTCCCCTCCTTGCTCGTCGAGATCGCCCTCATCCTCCGTGTCGCCAACGAGGCCGAGGCCAGCAACCCACGAGTCGCCTACCTATGTAAGCGACCACTATTCTCTTCCACTTTGCACATTCATCCTCTGTTAATTACTGTTACCAAGGCCCCAAAGCAGAGCAGATCCTTTTGCTCTGCTCTGCTCTCTTTGTTAATTACTGCTCCTGTATTCTATTAGCACCAAGTCTGCCTTGCCTGTGTATTATATACTCCCTTCATTCCGAATTACTCGTCGTGGTTTTAGTGTATTATATACTCCCTTCGCTCCAAATTTGAACTAAAACCACGACGAGTAATTTGGAATGGAGGGAGTACTTTATTCTTCTTGCTGGAGTGCTAGAAGAGTAGTGCTATCTTGCTGCTGGTGACACTCCATGGACTACTCACTGTTAATTTATTCCGAGTGGCCATAATTCCCTTCCTAGCAGCACCACAGAGTACCACCTGCTCTCTTGTCTCACCCATAACAACAATTTACTAGCAGTATGTGTCTTGGGTACTATCTAGGTCCCTTCTACTACTACACCTAGTTACTCATGTGTATCTTATTACTTACTAGTTAGCACACATGTGTAGTAGTACTGTACTATATTCTTCTTCCTCTACTACTACAATAGTACTTCTAGTAGTGGTGTCTTACTGCCAGTGACTGTTTATCGAGTTTCTTAACTCCAAATGAAGTGAGCTGGGCATAATTCTCTAGATGCGGTACATAGTGCTATCTGTTTCCTTGCCTCACCAACAAAATGTACTAATATGTCTCTCGTGACATGCTAGGTCGATTCTACGCCTTCGAGAAACCTGTAGTACTTGTATCTCTGCATGTTTGAGCACTCGAGCAGCACTCGAGCAGTACTTCAAAATGGAGTAGCTTAATTAACTGAATTTGGTTGTAGTACTAGTTGATTCACTGAGAAGATTCAGTAATGAGTTGAAAATGTGATGATTTAGCTCACTTTCTTAATGTGATGTTGCTGTTGTACTCCATAAATTACTGAACATTTGTTAAAACTCCAAAAATACAGTATTTGCTACTGGCCTATTAGTGTTAGCAGTATTTGCAGCTGGAGTATTTAGAGATTCAGTTTCCTACTCCAAATTTTGTATGTTTTTGATGTGAAATGCTTATGCATGACTAAGTGTTAAGTTGATACAATTTTGAGTCTGCACTGCTGTATGTTTTTGATGTGAAACACTTATGCATGACTAAGTGTTAAGTTGATACAATTTCTTTGGTAGACAAGCATGGAAATATGTATTAACTTTCCTGAAAGTAGACAAGCATGACAATTCTGTTCAATTCTGATTTCTTTTGTAGTCAATTATGTTCAACTGATTTCTGAATATTTCTGATGTGACCTGTGGCCAGGTACCAGAGGCTGGCCAGATACTCCATTGACATCTCTAGCTCCCACATGTCGCCCCTGGGCTGGAGCGCCCTCGTGGGCGATCGGCATCCTCCTGGTGGCGCTGCTCCTCACAAGTGTTAAGTTGGATTACCGCCTCATGTTGATGGCATTGTTTCTTTTTGGTCTAATGTCGCTTAGGTTGCTGCTGCTGTGATGGAAGCGCACCACAACTTTAGTTGATGTGTATCTTTTTTTGCTTGTTTTAGTTGAGGTTGGACGTGCAGACTTGTATGTGCTATTGTGTGTATTTGGATGAATGATTTCTGAATTTAATCATTTAATTTAGAGAATTATTGAGTGTTTGCTGTTCAAATGTGTAAACTGGAAATCAGTGAATAATAAAAAGACCAAATGTTCTACTGGACCAAATAATATATGGGCTCTAAAAATGCTACAGCCCAAATAATAGTGGACTGGAACATTGTGCATTTCTGTAAAACCTTACAAAAAGGCCTAATGGAATGGTTTGCAAAAGGGCCATGGCCTAGAAAATTAAAAGGCCGAATTGTAGGGCGTGGCCCATGTAGCCGACCAAAAATTCACATGAAAAAACAATAAAAAGGCCAAATTGTTGGGCTAGGCCCATGTAGAAAATCGAATTGGACCGGGCTGATTTTTGTGCCACATCAGATTGCCACGTCGGATGCCTACGTGGCCTGGGGAGTCTTCTAGTGACCAAAACAAAACAATAGGCATATTTTGGTCGTAAACGTCTACGACCTTCTCACAGAGAAGGTCGTTAATTTCAGTTTACGATCGCCAGCTTTTGACCTTCTGTTTTTGTCACAAAAAGGTCGCAAATGAAAAACAATGACATTTCAGTGACCAATAGTCAAGGTCACAAGTTGACATATTTCTTGTAGTGAGACTATGTGTTTGGCGGTGAAAAAGAAAGCTTAGGTACCGAGTGATGCGAGAGAACAGTAGAGACATGAGAGATAATGAAAACCGTGTAATTTATAATGATAGGGAGAGTGTGACACTTCTCAAGGGAGACGTCGAGAGACCATGTTTGCGAGGATAGGAGCAACATGAAGTGAGCATATGGGTGAGCTGGAGAAAAGAGAGTGATAGCTACCTGAAGGAGCATGCATGCGAGAGAGATGGGCGTGAAAGGAGTGAACAAAAAAGGGATTCAAATATTTGAATTCGAGATGATGATACATGTAATCCATACTCGAACCAAAATTGATCTATCAAACATGCATACTCATATGAATTCACGCACATCTATGTTATTTAATATGTAGATATTACTGATCCATACATTTTAGTAGAACATAATTTGCTTAATTTTTTTCAAATTCAACCTTAAGATTTCGAGATCTTTGTATTTGTAAATCATATTATACATATAAAGGAGCAGAATACTTTGTTGTGCTTTTGAAAGTATATATATAAAAAATGATGTATATAGAATGTAATTCCAATTGAAAATGGATCCCGCCCGAAAAAATAGAATACAAACGGGATTCGAATTGAGTTGGCACGGTAAACATGCACTCTGCAAAATTTGGACGAAGCGAGGAAAGTCGCAGTGACCGCCCGAAACCAAAATCTGTGAGATGGAAATCACTACTGCCTATCCCTGCCACGCAAAGCCTATATGCTGGATTTCTATAGGTTTCGATAGGGGTAGGTTTGTAATTTCACCCAAACGTGGCGTAACTGCCTCTCACCCGGATTCATACACGATGGGCGCCAAAACACAGTGTGTCCTCGGCCGAAATCGACTCCCTCCCCGATTCATATTCATACATGGTGGGTGCCAAAAACAAACTGTCGTCGGCAAATATTTGGTGTATGCGAGATTACCGTCCTATCCCCAACCTACTAGTGTTGTTGTGATGTAGTAGAAATTTGAAACGGGGGCTAAGTTTGTAAATTTCCTCGCATTTGAGACAAGCGCGCCATGAATACATGGTCCCCCCTTCCTCTCTACCTCCCTTTTCCCCATTCGTAATCCATGGGCGCCAAAACACCCTCTCCACCCCACCCTCCTCTGTTCGCCGCCGTCCGCCACCCCATCCACTGCCGTCCTCCTCCACCATGCCGGAGCTGATACCCCGACACCGCCGTCCATTACAAGAGATCTACCTCTCTCATCCACGGCTTCGGACCGGGATCCTTGCATCCCGTCCTCTCGCTTCATCCCCACCGTCGTCCACCTTGCCGGCGCCGCTCCTACGACCGCCTCGTCCACCGCGCCCCGCCGCCACCGTCTACCCTCCTAGATCTGCTTCCACGCCGCCGACAGCCATCGCTACCGCATCACCGTCAAATTCTCAGCAGATGCGTACACGGCGCCGCACCAGAGGCGGTACTCTTTCATATCTGCTCAACTTATTTATCGCAGCAAGAAAATAGATCGCCACTGCTTTACTCTGATTTCTTGTCTTGGTTGCGAAGTTGCCTTTGTCCGGTTTGCACCTTCAGATCCGCCATGGCACGCTCAACACCATACTCGCAATGCTTATGGTTTTCCCCTTTTATATTCCACACTAGTTAAATCACAGTAGACTAAATTTCAAAATTGGGTCAGTCGATTTTTCAGAGCTCGCCG
>NC_057800.1:195863212-195899325 GCF_018294505.1 Triticum aestivum | reverse complement strand
CGGCCGGCGGCCCGTGCGGTGTTCTTTATGGGAAGAATCAGAGACGAGGAAGAAGAAGGGTTAGGAGACGTAGGATCTTCATCCAACTGCCTGAAATGGTCGAGAGACAGCTAGGAGTTGCATTCTTAATGCGCTCTGGTTCATCATGTGTGGGCACTACGCAACCAACATTTTATTATCCAAAATCTGCTTGCTCTTCTTTACCATGTTCCTCTTCCGTTCTTCTTTAATATGTACTCTCTCCGTTCCTAAATACAAGTCATTGTATAGATTCCACCATGGACTACATATGGAGCAAAATGAGTGAATCTACACTCTAAAATGTACCTGGATACATCTGTATGTGATCCATAGTGGAAATCTCTACCAAGACTTATATTTTGGAACGGAGGGAGTATGATACTAGTACAGTATGTTCCTTGTACTGAAGATGAGCAGGGACATTTGCAGTGTAGAGGTCTATACGGTCGGTTGTGATGGACACTTTGAGCCTCTTTGATTCGTAGGATCTTGTAAACTTAGGAATAGGATTTGTAGTGGCCTGCCCACTTGAATCCTATAAGAATAGCAAGGAAATGCGGGGAGCTATGTCGCCTTTGAGAGTTCCATTGATATTAACAGTACCGCACCTTCACTTGAAGAGAGCTAGTATCCGAAGCCTTTCTAGCCGTACCGGCAATACTAGCACATATATTCCAGCAAGTTCCACTTTGCTAATTTTACTCTGATGCTTATGGTTTTCCCGTTATATCTACACTATGATCTGTGTAGCTGCTTTGTGTCGCACTAGCAGCAGTCCACTTTTGAAGCTAAACATTGCAATGACTTACAAAATTGGCACCAAGGCATTGAGTGCCATTTTGGATGCAATGAAACTCATACGCTCCCCACCTGTTGATTCTTGTTCAGAATATCATCCTAATGACTATTCTAACCTCGAGGAGTCAAAGGCAGATGGCCTGTCCTGTTCACCCATGAAGGTGCCTGTTCTAATTTGGCAATGTTTTATTGATTGCGGGTATCTTGCATATGTTGTCTTGCATTTCTTCTACTTTTTTGCACCACCATCTGTTAGTTTACTCATCATATATGTCGAGATGCCATGCCCATCCATTATCAATATATATTCCATCTGTCATCATACCATGTTTTCCCACTCAAATGTTGTTCTTGTGCATCAGACATCAAAAAGGAAGAGGGTGATTGCTGAACCTGAAGGAGCACCAGCAAAGTCCTTGAAAAACGTGGTGGTGCCTGAGAAATCAGACATCACCCCACTTATATTGGTTGTACAACCAGTGACACAAAACGTAGGACCGACTCCAGCAGACTGTACCCATACTTCACTGGCCACACCACTAGCCCCACCACACAAGACCTGCACTCCAGCAAAAGGTATACCAATTTCATTTGCCATAGCACCAGCTGTACCACAGAAAAATCCCACTCCAGCAAAAAGTACAGCAAGTCCACCGGCCGAAGACCTATCCCAACTGCAGAGATGGCCAATTCCTGCAGATTGGAACCCCATTGCATTTATTCCCAGTTTAAAAGACAATGCTTTCAATGTTGTTAGGGACTACGTGCATATATTCCCATCATGGGAAGATTATTGTGAAGACAAACACCATTTTCACATCTTCCTGTCCAGGTTACGTGTAAGTGCTATTATTCATGGCTATTATTTTCTTGTTTTCTGCCGATTGAACACATCAATGATTTACATTACATTGTTGTAACTAGGCGAGGGTCAATCTAGATAGTCATGAAGAGCAAAGCTTGCTTTTGCTTTTCAAGGAAGCATTGCAGCAGTAACGTGTTACCTGAGGAAATCACACTTTGATGGCAAGTCTATAAACGAATTTCCGGTGAAGTCTCCTGTGCTAAATTTAGAAGACATTGAATGGAAAAACCTTGTTATGCACTGGTCTTGTTCCCAGGATGAGGTACTGTCTATGAAATCACATGACAATTTGAACTTCTACTTTTCCGCATGTGCCTCACAGATCTTTTTTGCAGGAAATCTGCTCGAAGAAGAATTCCGGTTTGACAAGAATGACAGGATATCGCAAATATGCTGCCCGTTGATTTGCTCTTGTTAATACCTATTGTCCTATATCACTGTACTTGCATACATACCTGGTTCATTATGTGACAGCAGTATGCATGATAGCTTGCTTATCAATTGTTCGGTCCAAATTATCTGATCTGTATGAATGGTTACATTAGTGTAGAATATATCCAATGCCAATGTTTTTTAGCTCTGCATTGTTCTTGTAAGTACATGCTGCACTTTATCAGTGTACTTATAATAACAGGTAGTTGTTCATGTACCATCACTCTGCAGCTTATTTTTCTTTGCCCTCCATTTTCTACACATCAGATCTATATTTACTCTTACCATAAGGTTGGTACTGAAGAAGTTTAGCTGTGCATTGCTCTTGGCTGTACCTTTTGCATGTATCGCTGCACTTACATTTATAGCTACTTGGTTATGTAGCATCACTCTTCATCTTATCTTAAATATTCTCCATTTTTTCGTATATTATCACATCTATATTTACTCTTAACAAAATGTAGAATAAAGGCAATGCTTTTGAAGAAGATTCTGTGGTAAACTTCTTGAATTGCCCCCCCCCATCAGCATGGACAAGGCCTTTATAGAGCATGTCTTCACCAATAATGTAAGTTTGTCCATCTCAAGCCTTCAACTTTTATATATATTTGGTTAGGCATGACTGCAACACCTGTTTATTTTTGGTGTTTGCATCAAATTGCTTGTTTAAAGTTTATTATATGTAGTTCATAAACAAAATTTCGTCCTTTCTCAATTTATGTTTTCAGTTGTACAACCAAGTTCCTTCTTCATACCATGTAAATTAAACTATACAAAGCAAGTGATCTTCTTTTGCACTGCATGTATGCTTCTGTTCTTCATCTGTAATCTAGTGGTGTGGTGAACCTACCCACTACAGCACAATGTCATATTCTACAATGTCTTAACTATGAAAAATGTCATAGCATTCTACTATTATTTAAACCATCTCTTTATTTGCCAATCTGAAATGGTATAAATTGACAGCACACTAACCATAGATACTTATGAGTTCTTGATCTGTAATCCAGTGGTGTCGTGAAGCTGCCAACTCCTTCACAATGTCATTTCCTACCATGTCTTGACCTGAACAATACCATATTGTGTTAATGCAAATTTAAACTGTGTCACTTTATTCGTCAGTAAGAAATGTGATGAATTGTCAGCACTGATACTTTTATGTGCAAAATCTGTCATCTGTCTGCTTGTTTATCTTTCAGAGTGAGGAAGATATGAGTGTTGAACAAGCGCAGTCTCATCGTCTTGCTCAGCTGCTTGCGCTGCAGCTCCCCAGCATGGCTAACCTTTCTTGATCTCTATTGAAATGCTGTCGGTTTTGTATATTATTTTGTCGGTGTGTTTATTTGCACTGGTGGCGGTCTTTGATGCCCAGTGTATGTAATCTGCTGTCTACTTGTGCTTTATTATCATAGTTGCGAACTTTGATGCCCAGTGGATGTAATATGCCGTAATTTCTTTATTGTATAGTATAGGTTTTTTTCTTATTCACGTTGTTGTAGTTATTTTACTGTATATATATCCTGTCTTCGCAGTAAACCGGCCAAACTGTAAAATTATGGTACATAATCGGGCCGTCATGCAATCACGAAGTAGGTTGGGCCTGAAACGTGCCGATCAGCTCACGGGCCGATAGCAGCCCGAAATGAACCCCGGCCCATGATTGTGCGAATCAAATCACGGGCTTTTAACAGGCCGAAAAATTGTCTTGGTCCTTGTTTGGCCCAATCAGATATCGGCTGCGAGCAGGCCGGATGCAAACCGGGCTGTAGTTAGGCCCAACTATATGACGGGCTTTTAACAGGCTGAAATTAATATAGGGACATAATGTTAAATGGGCCCTTAACAGGCCAAAACTAATATCAGGCCAAATTACTAAGTGGGCCTTTAGCCAGTGGGCCCAAAAGCATAGTGTCCAGTTGACGGGCCAAATCTGATATGGGCCATAATTAGGCCCAAAACCTCTTAAAGGGCTGGACCTAATCTGGGCTATAATTTGGCCCAGAACGTGGTAGGCTTTTAACGGGCCAGATCTCATATGGGCCACTATTAGGCCCGGAGTGTGGCAGGCCATTAATAGACCATATCAAATATGGCCCGGCATTTGGCCCAAAATATGGCAGCCAGTTAACGGGCCGGCGTACTAGGGTCCTCAAAATCTTATGGGCCTACAGCTGGGCCGGCCCATTAATGTCGGCGAAATCTTGTGGGCCTTTAGCTAGGCCAGCCCATTATGATCCGCAAGAATTTTGTGGGCCTTTACCTGGTCTGGCCTATTATGGCACACAAAAATCTTGTGGGCTTTTACATGGGCCGGCCCATTATGGCCCGTGAGATCTTGTGGGCCTTTAGCTAGGCTAGCCCATTATGATCCGCAAAATCTCGTGGGCCTTTAGCTGGGCCGGCCCATTATGTTCCGCAAAATCTTGTGGGCCTTTAGTTGGGCCGGCCCATTTAAACTTGTTGGGCCGTGCCACGTGTCGACGTATCATAGGTGCCTTCTGTCCAGTGAGTGGATGACATCTGTCCCGATGATGAGCCGACACGTGTTTCCTCTACCCAATGTTGATTTTACACATGAAAAATCCTTATTGGTCGGGGCTGTTAACGGGTTATCGGATCCAAAACCCGACCCGATAGCTTAACGGCGTTCCGTTACGGTGGATGCCATGTGTCGGTCACCCTTGACGAAAGCACTTCTGTGACGGCGATTTATCGTCATGGAAGTGGACACTTCGGTGATGATAATTTTGGTAATGTCATGGAACACTTCTACGACAGCACAGGTATGACTATCTTGATTCTGTCATAAATTTGTCATGGATGTACATGCATGACAAAAAAGCGACCTACTGTGACAAACACGTATCATCACGGAAGTGTATTTTTTGTAGTGGATTCTTCTTGAATTTCCCTTTTCTTTCCCTTTGCCCTTTTTTTGAAACTAGTGGTCTTATTAACCATCAACACTTGATGCTCTTTCTGGATTTCTACCTTCACCGATTTCAGCATCGCGAAGAGCTCGGGAATTATTTTCGTCATCCCGTGCAATATAGTTCATCATGAAGTTCGAGTAGCTCGGTGATAGTGACTAGAGAACTCTGTCAATCATTATCTTATCTGGAAGATTAACTCCCACTTGATTCAAGCGATTGTAGTATCCATACATTCTAAGCACATGCTCACTAGCTGAGCTATTCTCCTCCATCTTGTAGTCAAAGTACTTGTCAAAGGTCTCATACCTCTTAACATGGGCATGAGTCTGAAATATCATTTTCAGCTCTTGGAACATCTCATATCCTCCATGTCATTCAAAACATTTTTGAAGTCCCGTTTCTAAGCTGTAAAGCATGGTGCACTAAACTATCAAGTAATCATCATACTGAGCTTGTCAAACGTTCATAACGTCTGCATCTGCTCCTGCAATAGGATGATAATCCCCAAGTGCAGGGAATCATCGTAGCAATTTCCAAAGGTGGAAGGGATAAGTATGGAGTGTCGAGCCCACAAGGAGCTAAAGGTAAGATCAATATTCTCCCAAGCCCTATTTGCCACTGATACGACTCTACGTACACCGAACGTTTGCTTCCAACTAGAAACGAGAAATAAAACTACGTTGTGGTTATCAAGTGGATAGCTTTGTATGATATCGGAGAGCTAAAATATAAAAGTAGGTGCTGTTATCATAAAGTTAGAATATATTGCTAAATATTATAAATAGCGAGTGTGGAATAATGGTGGATCGGTGTGCGGAATTGTCCTAGGCAGTCGTTAACAAGACCGGTAATCACTATTGCAGTTTCATATGAGGGAGAGGCATAGGCTAACATACTTTCTCTACTTGGATCATATGCACTTATGATTGGAACTCTAGCAAGCATCCACAACTACTAAAGATCATTAAGGTAAAACCCAACCATAGCATTAAAGCATCAAGTCCTCTTTATATCCGTATGCAACAACCCCTTACTTGGGTTTGTGTTTCAGTCACTCACCAACCCACTATAAGCGAATCATGAACGCATTGCAACACCCTACAGCAGGAACCCTCACGCTTGCGTGACACGGAGGGCACCATAGGACAGCATCAAAGTAAAACATACAACTCATACCAATCTAGATCATCAATCAACCGAAAGACAAAAGATATCTACTCAAAACATCATAGGATTGCAACACATCATTGGATCATAATATGTGGCGTAAAGCACCATGTTCAAGTAGGGATTACAGCGGGGTGCAGGAGAGTAGACCGTGTAAAAGAGATGAGGATTGTGATGATGATGGTTATGTTGATGAAGACGATCATCGCGGCGATGATTCCCCTCCTGATGGCACTCCGGTGCCACCGAGAGAGAGGAGGAGAGGTTCTCCCCCTTGTGCTTCCTCCTCCATGGCCTCCCCCTACATGGGAAGAGGTTCTCCCTCTGGTCCTTGGCCTTCATGGTGATGATAGCCCCTCCGTGATCCTCCTCCATGCCCTCCGGTGATGATGGCCCCCTCCGGCAAGGTGCCAGAGAGGGCCTAGATTGGTCTTCGGTGGCTACAGGGGCTTCTGGTGACGGAACTCCCGATCTAGGTTAATTTTCCGAGGTTTCTGTATTTATTGGAATTTTTGGCATCGGTCTCATGTCAAGGAGGTTCCCGAGGCATCCACGAGGCAGGACCACTCACCTGGGGGGGGGGCCACCCTCGTGGATGCCCCGGGACTCTCCTGGCCCAACTCTTTTACTGCGGGGTCTTCTTTTGGTCCATAAAAATCGTCAAAAATTGGCATGTCAATTGGACTCCGTTTGATATTCTTTTTTGTAAAACTCAAAAACAAGGGGAAAACAGAAACTGGCACTGGGCACTAGGTTAATAGGTTAGTCCCAAAAATCATATAAAATAGCATATAAATGCATATAAAACATCCAAGGTTGATAATATAATAGCATGAATACTTCATAAATTATAGATACGTTGGAGACGTATCAGCATCCCCAAGCTTAATTCCCGCTCGTCCTCGAGTAGGTAAATGATAAAATAAATAATTTATGAAGTGTGAATGCTAGCAAGTGCATAAGTTTCATCAATGATAGTTTCGATCACTTTTTATAGCATCATTATATATCATAATAGTAGCTCATCTTCATAAAACTTTTCATGATCAAGTAACAAGCTATTCACATGTTAAAGTATAGATCGTAAACTTTCTTGAAACTAACAAACTATATTCTCAGTCATCAAACAATTGCAATTCATCTTATTTTCAGGAAGGGTCTATGTCAGAGCTTTGATTTAGCAAACTCCACATACTCAACTATCATTTAATCTTTCACAATTGCTAACACTCATGTGATATTTATGGATTCAAAGTTTTAATCGGACACAGAGAAAGATAGGAGCTTATAGATTCGCCTCCCAACCTTTTACCTCAAGGGTAATGTCAGCAATAATAGTTCATGATAACTTACATCCAATTGGATATATATATATATATATATATATATATATATATATATATATATATATATATATATCAGGATCTTTCCAACATGGTGTGCCTGCCAAAGGATAAAATGTAAAAAGGAAAGGTGAAGATCACCATGACTCTTGCATAAGGGTAGAAGATAAAAGTAAAAGATAGGCCCTTCGTAGAGGGAAGCAGAGGTTGTCATGCGCTTTTATGGTTGGATGCACAAAATAAATGCAAAAGAACATCACTTTATATTGCCACTTGTGATATGGACCTTTATTATGCAGTCCGTCGCTTTTATTTCTTCCACATCACAAGATCGTATAAAGCTTATTTTCTCCACATTAATAGATCATACATATTTAGAGGGCAATTTTTATTGCTTGCACCGATGACAACTTACTTGAAGGATCTTACTCAATCCATAGGTAGGTATGGTGGACTCTCATGGCAAAACTAGTTTAAGGAGTGTTTGGAAGCACAAGTAGTATCTCTACTTGGTGCAAAGAATTTGGCTAGCATGAGGGAGAAAAGCAAACTCAACATGTTGGATGATCCAAGACAATATACTTTATTTCGGATATAAGAAAACATGACCCATTACGTTGTCTTCCTTGTCCGACATCAACCTTTTAGCATGTCATATTTTAATTATTGCTCACAATTACAAAAGATGTCCAAGATAGTATATTTATATGTGAAATCTCTCTTCCTTCAATATTCTTTCATGAATTGTTCAAGGGACCAATTCTATGTTTGCTGACTTTCAATAAGTTTACTACCTATACTTATTATATGTGAAGTCATTACTCCCCATGGTATAAACATATGAAACATATATAAATTCAGATTTATGATATTCAATTCTTCAACCATTTACTCATAGGATATACGTGAAGCACGTGAGTAAATGACAAACTACTCCAAAAGATAATAGTGAAGGACACTGAGTAGTCAAATAATTAACTAGCCATGGGAGAATTCTTTTTCATTTAAGATTTCAGAGCCAATGATTTTATTCAAACAGCAAGTAAAATTGAAAATACGCTCCAAGCAAAACACATATCATGTGATGAATAAAAATATAGCTCCGAGTAAGGTATACCGATAGTTTTGAAGACAAAAGAGGGGATGCCTTCCGGGGCATCCCCAAGCTTAGGCGCTTGAGTCTTCCTTCAATATTACCTTAGGGTGCCTTGGGAATCCCCAAGATTAGGGTCTTTCCACTCCTTATTCTCCTCATATCGATATCTCACCCAAAGCTTGAAAACTTCAATCACACAAAACTTAACGGTACTTCGTGAGATTGGTTAGTATGATAAAGAGTAAACCATTCACTTTGGTACTGTCAAAGACAAAGATCATAATTGTTATCACACAATGCCTACTGTACCATATCATTTCTATAATTTATATTGAGTAATAGAAGTCATAGAAACTAGAAAACAAGCAAATTATGCAATGAAAACAGAATCTGTCAGAAACAGAACAGTCTGTAATGATCTGAACACTAACCATGCTTATGCTACTCAAAAAATTATGAAATAATTTTTTTGACATGAGGAATGTGTCTATTAATCTTCTGAAAAAAGAATCAGCACCAAATCACTCTTTTGTAAGAAATGGCAGCTAATCTCGTGAGCACAAAGTTTCTGTTTTTTACAGCAAGATCACATTAACTTTCACCAAAGTCTTCCCAATGGTCTTACTTGGCACTTTATTGAAACAAAAGCTATAAAACATGATTACTACAGTAGATTAATCATTTAAACACACACAAAAAGTAAGGGTAAATATTGGTTTGTCTCCCAACAAGCGCTTTTCTTTACTTCCTTTTAGCTAGGCATGATGATTTCAATGATGCTCACCTGAAAGATAAGACTTGAACATAAATAGAGCATCATGAAGAATATGACTAGCACATTTAAACATAACCCACTTCCTATGCCTAGGGATTTTGTGAGCACACAATTTATGGGAACAAGAATCAACTAGCATAGGAAGGCAAAACAAGTATAATTTCAAAACTTTAAGCACATAGAGAGGAAAACTTGATATTATTGCACTCCTACAAGCATGTATTCCTCCCTCATAATAATTTTCAGTAGCATCATGAATGATTTCAACAATATTACCATCACATAAAGCATTCTATTCATGATCTACGAGCATATAAATTTTAGTACTCTCCACATAAGCAAAATTCTCCTCATTCGGAATGGCGGGATCAGTAGTTCCTAAAGTTGACACTCTTCCAAACCTGCTTTACATGATAGTATTATTCATACTACAAAAGATATAAGTGAAGTTCATGGAGCATTCTACAGTTAATAGAAACTGACCAATCTCCAAGCTCAAAATATATAAATGAAGCACACGAAGCATTCTATAAAACCGTACTCAAAAGATTTAAGTGAAGCACAAAGAGCAATTCTATAAGATCATACTTAAAAGATATAAGTTAAGTACATGAAGCACTCTATAGATCAATGAAGGTATATCTCATACTAGCATGGTTTATAAAGGAAAAACAAAAAACAGAAAGGACACAAATCATGTGAACAAAACAAAAACCGAGGTATACCGATAATTGTTGAAGAAGAAAGATGGGATGTCAACCGAGGCATCCCCAAGCTTAGATGCTTGAGTATCCTTATAATATTTACTTGGGGTGCCTTGGGAATCCCCAAGCTTGAGGTCTTGCCTCTATTTATTCTTCTCACATCGGTAACTCCTCATTCTTCGAACACTTCATCCACACAAAACTTTAACAAAAACTTTGTGAGATCCGTTAGTATAATAAAGCAAATCACTACCTTTAGGTACTGTTTCAAACTCATTCCAATTTCATATTATAACTATATCTACTTTATTAAAACTTCACCATGGTTCATACCCCCCGATACTACCCATAGATTCATCAAAATAAGCAAGCAACACACGAAAAACAGAATCTATCTAAAACAGGACAGTCTGTAGTAATCTGGAGGTTTAGTAAACTTATGTAACTCCAAAAATTATGAAATAAATTTGACAATTTTAAGAATTTATATAGAATTAATGTGCATAAAGTTTCAGACCCATTTGACTTTCCAATAAAAAATGTAAATCACGCGCTACAGCCAAAGTTTCTATTTTTGTTCTCATAGTAAAGAAGCAATCTAATCATCCTAAAAACCAAAGCTTGGCACATTATTTTTATAATACAGTGGATATATATAAGGGGATAATTATTTACAGAGAAACATCCATGAAAAATTCTACATTGTTTCTGTGAGCATGAACACAAGTGCTCAAGGTCGACCCTCACTTCTTTCAATGCATAACTTCCCAATCACTTCCCTTTTTGAAAAACTTTTTAGGCATGAGAGGCAATTTTTTTTGCATTTTCATTCTTTAAATATATTTTTTATGTTTCACCCACAACTAAACAGAAACAAAAAGGAAAATCCAAATCTACTTAGTGAAGAAAGCAAACAAGCATACACGAGAATATCAACCCCACGCTCTTGCTCCCCGGCAACGGCGCCAGAAAAGAGCTTGATAATCCCCAAGTGCAGGGAATCATCGTAGAAATTTCCAAAGGTGGAAGTGATAAGTATGGAGTGTCGAACCCACAAGGAGCTAAATGTAAGATCAATATTCTCTCAAGCCCTATCTACCACTGATACGACTCTACGTACACCGAACGTTTACTTCCAACTAGAAACGAGAAATAAAACTACGTTGTGGGTATGAAGTGGATAACTGTGTATGATATCGGAGAGCTAAAATATAAAAGTAGGTGCTGTTATCATAAAGTTAGAATGTATTACTAAATATTATAAATAGCGGGTGTGGAATAATGGTGGATCGGTGTGCAGAATTGTCCTAGGCAATCGTTAACAAGACCAGTAATCACTATTGCAGTTTCATATGAGGGAGAGGCATAAGCTAACATACTTTCTCTACTTGGATCATATGCACTTATGATTAGAACTCTAGCAAGCATCCGCAACTACTAAAGATCATTAAGGTAAAACCCAACCATAGCATTAAAGCATCAAGTCCTCTTTATTCCCATATGCAACAACCCCCTTACTCGGGTTTGTGTTTCAGTCACTCACCAACCCACCATAAGCGAATCATGAACGCATTGCAACACCCTACAGCAGGAACCCCTCATGCTTGCGCGACATGGAGGGCACCATAGGACAGCATCAAAGTAAAACATAGAACTCATACCAATCTAGATCATCAATCAACCCAAAGACAAAAGATATCTACTCAAAACATCATAGGATGGAAACACATCATTGGATCATAATATGTGGCATAAAGCACCATGTTCAAGTAGGGATTTGTAACGCCCTCGATGCGGCTATATCTCCTACGTGTCGAAGCACGACTTAGAGGCATAACCGCATTGAAAGCAATGTCGCAAGTAAGGCAATCTTCACAACATCCCATGTAAATAGATAATATAAGGGAAAGGTACATAGTTGGCTTACACTCGCCACGTCAAACAAAGTACATAAATAGCATTGCATCAACCAATCACTCATGGCCCGACTACGGTGCTAAAATAAAAGATCAACCCAACATGCGACACGGTCCCGATCGCCCCAACTGGGAACCACTACTAATCATCAGGGAAAGACACGTAGTATCGACGTGAGTCCTCGTCGAACTCCCACTTGAGCTCAAGCGCGTCATCTGGAACGGAGTCATCAGGCCCTGCATCTGGTTTGGAAGTAATCTGTGAGCCACAGGGACTCAGCAATCTCGCACCCTCACGATCAAGACTATTTAAGCTTATAGGTAAGGCAAGGTAATATGTGGATCTGCAGCAAGCGACTAGCATATATGGTGGCTAACCTGTTCGCGAAAGAGAGCGAGAAGAGAAGGCAAAGCACGAACGGATAACTAGAGAACAACCTATGACAAGCATTACTCCAACACCGTGTTCACCTCCCGGACCCCGCCGAGAAGAGACCATCACGGTAACTCACACAGTTGATTCATTTTAATTAAGTTAACGTTCAAGTTATCTACAACCAGACATTAACAAATTCCCATCTGCCCATAACGGCGGGCATGGCTTTCGAAAGTTCAAATCCCTGCAGGGGTGTCCCAACTTATCCCATCACAAGCTCTCACGGTCAACGAAGGATATTCCTTCTAGCGGGAAGACCCGATCAGGCTCGGAATCCCGGTTACAAGACATTTCGACAATGGTAAAGCAAGACCAGCAAAGCCACCCAGATGTGCCGACAAATCCCGATAGGAGCTGCACATATCTCGTTCTCAGGGCACACCGGATGAGCCAGACGTCGGGTAAGCCAGCCCAGAGTTGCCCCTGGTAGCCTCGGACATCGCTCAGTTGGACCAACACTTAGAGAAGCACTGGCCCGGGGGGGTTAAAATAAGATGACCCTTGAGCCGACCGACTCAAGGGAAAGAAAAGGCTAGGTGGCAAATGGTAAAACCAATGTTGGGCCTTGCTGGAGGAGTTTTATTCAAGGCGAACTGTCAAGGGGTTCCCATTATAACCCAACCGCGTGAGGAACGCAAAATCCGGGAACATAACACCGATATGACGGAAACTAGGGCAGCAAGAGTGGAACAAAACACCAGGCATAAGGCCGAGCCTTCCACCCTTTACCAAGTATATAGATGCATTAATTAAATAAGAGATATTGTGATATCCCAACAAATATATCCATGTTCCAACAAGGAACAAACTCCAACCTTCACCTGCAACTAACAATGCTATAAGAAGGGCTGAGCAAAGCGGTAACATAGCCAAACAACGGTTTGCTAGGACAAGGTGGGTTAGCGGCTTGGTTTAACAATATGGGAGGCATGATAAGCAAGTGGTAGGTATCGCAGCCTAGGCATAGCAACAGAGCGAGCAACTAGCAAGCAAAGATAGAAGTCATTTCGAGGGTATGGTCATCTTGCCTGAAATCCCGCAAGGAAGAAGAACGAGTCCATGAAGAAGACAAACGGACGTAGTTCAACGAATCCTCACAAACGCGACGTTATCAGAACCAACCCGAAGAAGCAACACCGGAAAGAAGCAAACAACATAGTAAACAACCAACACATATACATGGCATGATGCACAAACAATTATGATGCATGTCCGATTTAATGAAGCATGGCATGGCAAAATGCACAAACAATCCTACAAATTAAGTGGAGCTCAACATGCAACTCTGTTGCATATTGACGAAACACCACGTGACTTATTTAGTTCTCTCTCGTTTATGTACCCAACAATATTAAATGTTCTTAGCATGGCAAGAGGGTGAAGCATAATTAAACTACCTAACTAGGCAAGTTTAAATGAGGCCAGAACAACAAACAACAACTCCGGAAACTCCTCATATGCCTTAGTAATTTATTGCAACAACAATTTAAACATTTCAATTGTTGTTATCATGATGCGGATGACATGGACACGTTTATGCAATTTTTATTAAAGTTGACAAGAGCAATAAGAAGCATTTGTCACCGTGGTGGAAAGAAAAGGGGTGCCACGACAACGATAACGAAAACGGTGCCGCTGCAATGTTCCGGTTCCGGTAACTCGATTGAGATGCCGATGCAAAGGAGAAGTGTGCGGATGCGTACAAAAGATGGTGGGGCACTCCCGGATACCGGGTGTCCCATGAGATGGCGACAAGGAAACGAGTGACCATTTGTACACGGTGCAAACACGAGCATCTCAAACATCACACATGCATTCGTTCACGAGCGTCGTCTTGATGGTTACCTTCGAAGTGTGCAAACGGGCTTGTTCTCATTCGGTGCCAAGTAGAGGAAGTATATGTTCTCGGGACGTGGTGGAAGTAGGGGGTACACGACGACGGTAGAGGTACTCGCGACGGTAGTGGTACGCATTTTCGTAGAAGGACTTGATGAATCCGAGTCACTTGGGGTCGACGGTAGTCGTTCACGTTTCGAGGAGGAAGTAGAGGTTCTCGCGATCTCTGCGATGGTATTTGTTCACGACGGTAGTGGAACTTTACGGATCCGATGCCTCCGGACGTAGTGGTACATGTCCGGTTTTCTTCGGAGAGGTACATGGCGTTCTTCGGTCATAGGTACTTGACGGTTTGCTACCCGGGTCTTCGGCGACGGTGTTGTACAGAAGACGTTGGGGTACTTGTCGGTCTGGTCTTGATGGAGTAGATGTACACGTCGGGGCTTGTCGCATCACCGGGTGTAGTCGTACACATACGGAGCGGAACTTGGCGTCCTGGTTCGGTGGTGAAGCTAGTACTTGTTGATTCAGGGGACGTCGGTAGAGATACTGGACGCGACACTGTGTACTCGTACACTTGTCGGAGAGGATTTTTCCATGAAGCCCAAAACAAAACAGCCACCATCGGAGGCAACAGAGGCGGAGGCGCACGAGGGTAGCGAGGCGGTGGTCGAGGTGACATGCGCTCGGGCAATGGTACCAAGCGGCAACGGGGCAAGGAGTGGTCCAGCGGGACATGGAGCTCGCCGAGAACCATAAGAGCAGCGGCAAGATGGCGCGGCAGCGACCTCTACTCGCCGGCGTCGGAGGAGAGGCTGCAGGGGCGCCGGAGTTGGCGCGGTCGGAGGGGCTTGCCTCTGAACTGCAGCAGCGGGGCTGCTGAGATGGCTTGTAAGGGAGGCCGACGCCATGGAGCTCGGGGTCATGGGGAAGGAGCCGTGGAGAGAGGCGACGCTCGACGGCCGGGCCGACGTCAAGGAGAAGGTTCGGTGCGGGGGCTGACCGGACAACGGGCAAGAGAGCAGCGTGTGTGGGGAGGAGATGGGATCGAGATCTCTCTCCTGTGCACGGCGCGCGAGGAGGATGGAAGGGATATGGGATCTGGCACGGGAAAGAGCGGTGGGGCGGCAGCCGGCAATAGCTCTGGTGGCCGGCCGGTGTGACATAGCTGGAGGCGCCAGGCGTGGCTCGCTGGTATTGAAGATCGAAAGGGAGGAGCGAGGGGGTTCGAGCGAACAGGGATGGGGGTCGGGTAACTCCCTGGCGGCGTGAGGAGGAGGGGATCGAGGGAGAGAGAGGGTGTAGCGGCTGGGCCTTGGGCCGACTAGGTCAGGCCGCAGGTGGGCCTTAAGCAGACTGGCTCGACCTAGATGGGTCGCGAGGATGGTTGGGCCAGCTTGGCAGGAGGTATCTCTCTCTCCTCTTCCTATTTTCTTTAGCAGAAAATAATTAAGGGGAAGAAAAATGAAAGAGGGAGGTTAGGAAAAGAATTTGCGCCGGAGGTTAATTTCCCCGGACACAAAAAATGAGCTTGTTCCCAGAAAATAGGAAAGAGCACACGTGTGAAGTTTGAATTCAAACTCATTTGAATTTAAATCAAATGAGTGTGAGAAGGAAGTCGGTATTTGATAGGTCCAAAAATGTTGGGAATTTTGGAGGAGCCCCGGTAAAAGGGAAAAGAATTATTGGGCAAGGTTTGGGGATCAACTCGAAGCACAAAAGGCATGGGGTTATTTTGCAAGTGTGTTCCGGTGAATTCCAACAAATGGAATATTTAATATAGCTCCCTACTATCGGGAGGGTATGTTATAAAGAGAAGTCACCAGGTGAATTCCCTCGGTTTAAATGGATCAAAGGCCCATGCCATTTATTTAGTTGAGTTAGGAAAATAAATGACATGATGGCATGATGACATGGTGCAATGCACATGATGCAATGATGAATGCAAAGAATCAAACAAAACACACGACAAAACCCGGAAACCCTGGAAGGCATCTGAAGCTCCGGTCTTGGGGCGTCACAGGATTACAGCGGGGTGCGGGAGAGTGGACCGTGTAAAAGAGATGAGGATGGTGATGATGATGGTGATGTTGATGAAGACGATCACCGCGGCGATGATTCCCCTCCCGATGGCATTCTGGTGCCACCGAGAGAGAGGAGGAGAGGTTCTCCCCTTGTGCTTCCTCCTCCATGGCCTCCCCCCTAGATGGGGAGAGGTTCTCCCTCTGGTCCTTGGCCTTCATGGTGATGATGGCCCCTCCGGGGTCCTCCTCCATGCCCTCCGGTAATGATAGCCCCCTCCGGCAGGGTACCAGAGAGGGCCTAGATTGGTTTTCGGTGGCTACGGAGGCTTCTGGCGGCGGAACTCCCGATCTAGGTTAATTTTCCGAGGTTTCTGTATTTATAGGAATTTTTTTCATCGGTCTCACGTCAAGGAGGTGCCCGAGGCGTCCATGAGGCAGGACAATGCGCCTGGGGGGCGCCCCCACCCTCGTGGACGCCCCGGGACTCTCCTGGCCCAACTCTCTTACTCCGGGGTCTTCTTTTGGTCCATAAATAATCGTCAAAAATTGGCACGTCAATTGGACTCCGTTTAATATTCCTTTTCTGTAAAACTCAAAAACAAGGGAAAAACAGAAACTGGAACTGGGCACTAGGTTAATAGGTTAGTCCCAAAAATCATATGAAATAGCATATAAATGCATATAAAACATCCAAGGTTGATAATATAATAGCATGAATACTTCATAAATTATAGATACGTTGGAGACGTATCATAGGACTGTCACCTAGCGGTGCATCAAGGACATAATTATTCTGTGCAACAATGAGGATAATCCTCAAATCACAGACCCAGTCCGCATCATTGCTACTATCATCTTTAAACTTAGTTTTTTCTAGGAACATATCAAAAATAAAACAGGGGAGCTATATGCGAGCTATTGATCTACAACATAGATATTCAAATACTACCAGGACTAAGTTCATGATAAATTAAGTTCAATTAATCAAACTACTTAAGAACTCCCACTTAGATAGACATCCCTCAAGTAATCTAAATGATACGTGATCCAAATCAACTAAACCATGTCTGATTATCACATGAGATGGAGTAGTCATCAATGGTGAACATCTCTATGTTGATCATATCTACTATATGATTCACGTTCGATCTTTCGGTCTCAAGTGTTCCGTGGGCATGTCTGTACATGCCAGGCTTGTCAAGTTTAACCCGAGTATTCCGCATGTGCAAAACTATCTTGCACCCGTTGTATGTGAACGTAGAGTCTATCATAGCCTATCATCACGTGCTGTGTCAACACGATGAACTTTCGCAACGGTGCATACTCAGGGAGAACACTTATACCTTGAAATTTTAGTTAAGGGATCATCTTATAATGCTACCACCTTACTAAGCAAAATAAGATGCACAAAAGATAAACATCACATGCAATAAAAATATGTGACATGAAATGGCCATCATCATCTTGTGCCTTTGATCTCCATCTCCAAAGCACCGTCATGATCTCCATTGTCACCGGCTCAACATCTTGATCTCCATCATAGCATCATTGTCATCTTTCCAACTATTGCTTCTACGACTATCGCTACCGCTTAGTGATAAAGTAAAGAAATTACATGGCAATTGCATTTCATACAATAAAGCGACAACCATAAGGATCTTGCCATTTGCCGATAACTGCTACAAAACATGATCATCTCATACAACAATTTATATCTCATCACGTCTTGACCATATCACATCACAACATGACCTGCAAAAACAAGTTAGACATCCTCTACTTTGTTGTTGCAAGTTTTACGTGGCTGCTACGGGCTTCTAGCAAGAACAGTTCTTACCTACGCATCAAAACCACAACTGTGATTTATCAAGTTTGTTGGTTTAACCTTCAACAAGGGCCGACTGTAGTCAAATTCAATTCAACTAAAGTAGGAGAAACAGACACCCGTCAGCCACCTTTATGGAAAGCTAGTTGCATGTCTGTCGGTGGAACCGGTCTCATGAACGTGGCCATGTAAGGTTGGTCCAGGCTGCTTCATCCAACAATACCGCAGAATCAAAATAAGATATTGGTGGTAAGCAGTATGATGATCATCGCCCACAACTCTTTGTGTTTTACTCATGCATATCATCTACGCATAGACCTGGCTCTGATACTACTGTTGGGAAACGTAGCGTGCAATTTCAAAAAAAATCCTACGCTCACGCAAGATCTATCTAGGAGATGCATAGCAACGAGAGGGGAAGGGTGTGTCTACATACCCTCGTAGACCGAAAGCGGAAGCGTTTGACAAAGCGGTTGATGTAGTCGAACTTCTTCTTGTTCTGACCAATCAAGCATCGAATGTACGACACCTCCGAGTTCTGCACATGTTCAGCTCGATGACGTCCCTCGAACTCTTGATCCGGCAAAGTGTTAAGGAAGTAGATGAGTCCCGTTAGCACGACAACATGATGACAGTGATGGTGAAGTGATCTGCGCAGGGCTTTGATAACCCACAAGTATATGGGATCGTTTGTAGCCTTTTTTGATAAATAAGAGTGTCGAATGCAACGAGGAGCTAAAGGTAGAACAAATATTCCCTCAAGTTCTATCGACCACCGATGCAACTCTATGCACACTTGACGTCTTCTTTACCGAAAACAAGTATGAAACTAGTTTGTAGGTATGATGCTAGAACTACTTTGCAAGAATAAAACTAGAAGTACTTTGCAAGATAATAAAAGTTATGTGTTTCGTAAAAGGGTTTGTGTTAACAAGAAAGTTATTTGTCCCTAGGCAATCGATAACAAGTACCGATAATCATTATTGCAATTCTACACGAGGGAGAGGCATGAGCTAACATACTTTCTCTACTTGTATAATATGCACTTATGATTGGAACTCTAACAAGCATCCGCAACTACTAAAGATCATTAAGGTCGTGAAACCCAACCATAGCATTAAGTATCAAGTCCTCTTTACTCCCATACGCCATAACCCACCTATCCGCATTTAGGCTGCTGTCACCCCTCAACACTGACAATAAGCAAACCATGAACATATAGCAACACCCTACAGCAAGGGCCCCTCACGTTTGCGCGAGATAGAGGGCACCGTAGAAGAGCACCATAAATAAAATATACAATTATACCAACCAAGATCACGATTAACCCATAGGACAAAATGGATCTACTCAAACATCATAGGATAACCATACATCAGTGGGAAATAGTATATGAGGTTGAGCACAATGCTTAAGTAGAGATTACAGCTGGGAGCAGGGGTGTTACGCCGCTGCATAGAGGGAGAGAAAGTTGGTGTTGACGGTAGAAAGGTTGCTGATGTAGATCGCCATCATGATCCTTGCCCCGGCGGCACTCCGGCGCCACCGGGAGAGAGAGGGAGAGAGCCCCCTCCCTCTTCCTCTTCCTTGGCCTCCTCCCTAGATGGGAGGAGTGTTCCCCCTCTAGTCCATGGCCTCCATGGTGGCGGAGGGGTGGGAGCCCCTCCGAGATTGGATCTCCCTCTATGTTCTCTATTGTTTCCCATTCCCCAGATCTGGCCCTTCACGGTTTCTTAAATTCCTGGAGATCCATAACTCCGATTGCGCTGAAATTTTTACACGATTTTCTTCCATAAATTACCTTTCTTGCGCCAGAAGAAGGGCCCAAACCGACCTCCGCGGAGGGCACAAGACACTTGAGCGCGCCAAGGGGTGCCTGGCGCGCCCTGGTGGGTTGTGGGCACTGCGGGCCCCCGTTTGCATTCCACCTCCTAAAAATCACATATATTCCAAAATAATTCTCCGTAAATTTTTATCGCATTTGGACTTCGTTTGATATGGATTTTCTGTGAAACAAAAATATCAACAAACGGGAACTGGCACTGGGCACTGGATAAGTAAGTTAGTCCAAATAAATCATATAAAAAGTTGCCAAGAGTATGTAAAAGTTGAATAATATTGGCAAGAAACAATCAAAAATTATAGATATGATGGAGATGTATCAACATCCCCAAGCTTAATGCATGCTCGTCCTCGAGCAGGTAAATGATAAAAAAGATAATTTTTGATGTGGAATGCTACCTAGCATAAACTTGATCATATATCTAATCATGGCATGAATATTAAGACATAAGTGATTCGAAGCAATAGTCTATAATTTGACATAAAGACATCAATACTCAGGCATCCCAACAAACAATCATGTCTTTCAAAATATCAACGCTAAAGAAAGCTATCCCTACAAAATCATATAGTCTTGTCATGCTATGTCTTCTTAACACAAAGTATTTATCATACACAACCCTGATGACAAGTCGAGCAATTGGTTCATATTTTTTAATGCGCTTC
Organism: Triticum aestivum; assembly: GCF_018294505.1. Lineage (NCBI taxonomy): Eukaryota > Viridiplantae > Streptophyta > Magnoliopsida > Poales > Poaceae > Triticum > Triticum aestivum. The sequence continues at coordinate 195,878,646 of NC_057800.1, read as the reverse complement.
AGCTTTTTCAACCCTCACGCAATACATGAGCGCAAGCCATGGATATAACACTATGGGTGGAATACAGTATGATGATAGGGGTAAGTATAAAGAAAACAAAAAAGTAAGAAAGTCTCACATCGACGCGGCTAACCAATGGGCTATGGAGATGCCCATCAATTGATATCAACGTGTGGAGTAGGGATTGCCATGCAACGAATCCACTAAGAGCCATAAGTGTATGAAAGATCAATATGAAAACTAAGTGGGTGTGCATCTAATCCTATAATGATAAATTCCCACTAGTATATGAAAGTGATTCCCGAAATGTTTGATTCCTTGCCACATATTCCATCTCTATATCGCAAAACTATTGCAAGGAATCAAACATATCATATTCAGTGATCCATAAGTTTTATGTAGGATTTTATTACTAACCATGCAAATGACCAATTCTTATTGACTCTCTAAATAGATATAAGTGAAGCATGAGAGTTTAATTATTTTCTATAAAAGATCATGCTCTAATAAATATAAGTGAAGCAAGAGAGCATTCTACAAACAACGGTTTTCTATGTGAAGAGAAACAGGCAATCCAAACTTCAAATGATATAATTGAAGCACATGAAGCATTCTATAAAGCCATACTCCAAATATATAAGTGAAGTGCAATGAGCATTCTATAAATCAACCATGGACTATCTCATACCAGCATGGTGCATAAAAGAAAAATGAAAACTAAATGCAAAAGACGCTCCAAGGTTTCCACATATCGCGTGAACGAAACGAATCCGAAAACATACCGATACTTGTTGAAGAAACATGGGATGCCTTCCGGGGCATCCCCAAGCTTAGACGCTTGAGTCTCCGTGAATATTTACTTGGGGTACCTTGGGAATCCCCAACCTTGAGCTCTTGCCTCTCCTTCTCCTCACATCGAGACCTCCTCGATCTTCGAACACTTCATCCACACAAAACTTAACCGAACTTTTAGTGGCGGGGTTAGTGAATATGATAATAAAATCCCATCATGTACTGCTGTATGATACGTCTCTGTCGTATCTACTTTTCCAAACACTTTTGCCCTTATTTTGGATGCTAACTTGCATGATTTGAATGGAACTAACCCAGAATGACGCTATTTTCAGCAGAATTGCCATGGTGTTATTTATGTGCAGAAACAAAAGTTCTCAGAATGACCTGAAACTCCACGGAGATTATTTTTGGAAATAATAAAAAATACTGGAAAAGAATCAAGGCCAGGGGGCCACACCCTAGCCACGAGGGTGGGCTGCGCGCTTGCCCCCCTAGGCGCACCCCCTGCCTCGTGGGCCCCCTAGAGCTCCAACGACCTCAACTCCAACTCCATATATTCGTGTTCAGGGAGAAAAAAAATCAAGGAGAAGGATTCATCACGTTTTATGATACGGAGCCGCCGCCAAGCCCTAAACTCTCTCGAGAGGGCTGATCTGGAGTATGTTCGGGAATCCGGAGAGGGGAATCTGTCGCCGTCCTCATCATCAACCATCCCCCATCAGCAATTTTGTTAGGGTTTGATCCCTAGTATCCACTATGTTCTCAGATTGTTGTTGCTATGACTTTGCTATGCTTAATGCTTGTCACTAGGGCCCGAGTTCCATGATTTCAGATCTGAACCTATTATGTTTTCATGAATATATGTGAGTTCTTGATCCTATCTTGCAAGTCTATAGTCACCTACTATGTGTTATGATCCGGCAACCCCGAAGTGACAATAATCGGGACCACTCCCGTTGATGACCGTAGTTTGAGGAGTTCATGTATTCATTATTTGTTAAAGCTTTGGTCCGGTACTCTATTAAAAGGAGGCCTTAATATCCCTTAGTTTTTGCTCGGACTCCATTGCCAGGGGAGGGTAGGACCAAAGATGTCATGCAAGTTCTTTTCCATAAGCATGTATGCCTATATTCAGAATACATGCCTACATTACATTGATGAATTGGAGCTAGTTCTGTGTCACCCTATGTTATGACTGTTACATGATGAACCACATCTGGCATAATTCTCTATCACCGATCCATTTCCTACGAGCTTTCCACATATTGTTCTTCGCTTATTTACTTTTCCGTTGCTATTGTTATCATCACTATAAAACACCAAAAATATTACTTTTGCTACCTTACCACTACTATCATATTACCTTGCTACTAAACTCTTTGCTGCACATATTAAGTCTCCAGGTGTGGTTGAATTGACAACTCAAGTGCTAATACTTGAGAATATTCTTTGGCTCCCCTTGTGTCGAATCAATAAATTTGGGTTGAATACTCTACCCTCGAAAACGGTTGCGATCCCCTATACTTGTGGGTTATCAAGACTATTTTCTGGCACCGTTGCCGGGCAGCATAGCTCTATTCCTTGAGTCACTTAGGATTTATATCTGCTAGTCACTATGAAGAACTTGAAAGACGCAAAAACAAAAATTTATCCCTCAACTACGAGGGGGGGGTAAGGAACTGCCATCTAGCTCTGCACTTGATTCACCTTCTGTTTTGAGTAAGCTTGCGACACCTAAACCTGCTTCTGCTATTAATTCTGATATGTCGCATATTATTGATGATGCCACTTCTGCTATGCATGATACTTATGATGAAACTACTTCTATGTTTGATACTACTGTGCCACTTGGTGAATTTCTTGATGAACAACTTGCTAGGGCTAGAGAGAATGAAATTATTGGAACTGATAATATTGATGAATGTGATGATGAATGCTCTCCTAATTAATATGAATTGCCTGTTGTGCCTGAGGGCTATGTTATGGATGAAGAAACTAAAAGAGACTTTATTGCATGCAATGATAGAAGGATCTAGCTAAGCTTAAACAAAAAACTCTGAATGCTAGAATGAAATATGATCCTGCTTATGCTACTTCACCTATCTTTGTTACTGATAAGGATTATGACTTCTCTATTGATCCTAATATAATTACTTTGGTTGAATCTGATCCTTTTTATGGCTATGAATCTGAAACTGTTGTGGCACATCTTACTAAATTAAATGATATTGCCACCCTGTTCACTAATGATGAGAGAACTCGCTACTTTTATATCCTTAAAATGTTTCCTTTCTCATTAAAGGGTGATGCTAAGATATGGTTTAATTCTCTTGATCCTGGTTGTGTGCGTAGTCCCCAGGATATGATTTATTACTTCTCTGCTAAATATCTCCCTGCTCATAAAAAACAAGTTGCTTTAAGGGATATATATAATTTTGTGCAAATTGAAGAAGAGAGTCTCCCACAAGCTTGGGGGAGGCTTCTCCAATTACTTAATGCTTTGCCTGATCATCCTCTTAAGAAAAATGAAATACTTGATATCTTTTATAATGGACTAACCGATGCTTCCAGAGACCACCTGGATAGTTGTGTTGGTTCTGTTTTCAAGGAAAGAACACCAGATGAAGCTGAAATTCTATTGAATAATATGTTGACAAATGAAAACAATTGGACACTTTCTGAGCCAACTCCTGAGCCTATTCCTAAACCAACCCCGAAGAAAAGAGGTGTTCTATTTCTCAGTCCCGAAGATATGCAAGAGGCAAAGAAATCCATGAGAGAAAAGGGTATTAAAGCTAAAGATGTTAATAATTTACCTCCTATTGAAGAGATACATGGTCTTAATTTACCGCCTGTTGAAGAAATATATGGTTTCAATCCATCACCTATTGAAGAAACACATGGTCTTGATAACCCGACACAGGTAGTATAGGTAAATTCTCTCTATAGATATGATAAAGCTGAAATCCCTCCTACTAAGTTTGCTAGCCAATGTTTGGATGAGTTTGATAACTTTATGGTTAAGCAAGAAGACTTCAATGCTTATTTTGGTAGACAATTGAAACAAAATGCTTATATGATTGAACACTTGGGTGATTATATGTCTAGAGTTAAAGGTGAACTTAAATTCATTAGTAAACATGCTTTTATGGTTACCACTCAAGTAGAACAAGTACTTAAAGCTCAGAATGATTTGCTCAACAAATTAAATAGTAGAAGAATGATAATGATGTTAGAGTTATGACTAGAGGTGGTAAAATGACCCAGGAACCTTTGTATCCTGAAGGCCACCCTAAGACAATTGAGCAAGATTCTCAGAGAAATAATATAGATGCAACTAGTCCTTCTAAAAGGAAGAAAAAGAAAAATGAGAGGACTTTGCATGCTTCTAGTGAACCTATTGCTGAACCACCTGAGAATCCCAATGATATCTCTATTTCTGATGCTGAAACACAATCTGGTAATGAGCATGAACCTAGTGATAATGTTAATAATGATGTTCATGTTGATGCTCAACCTAGTAATGATAATGATGTAGAAATTGAACATGTTGTTGATCTGGATAACCCACAATCAAAGAATCAACGTTATGATAAAAGAGACTTTGTTGCTAGGAAACACGGTAAGGAAAGAGATCCTTGGGTTCAGAAACCCATGCCTTTTCCTCCTAAGCCATCCAAGAAAAAGGATGATGAGGATTTTGAGCGCTTTGCTGAAATGATTAGACCTATCTTTTTGCGTATGTGTTTGACTGATATGCTTAAAATGAATCCTTATGCTAAGTACATGAAAGATATTGTTACTAATAAAAGAAAGATACCGGAAGCTGAAATTTCCACCATGCTTGCTAATTATACTTTTAAGGGTGGAATACCTAAGAAACTAGGAGATCTAGGAGTACCAACTATACCATGCTCCATTAAAAGGAACTATGTTAAAACTGCTTTATGTGATCTTGGAGACGGTGTTAGTGTTATGCCTCTCTCTTTATATCGAAGACTTGATTTGAATAAGTTGACACCTATTGAAATATCTTTGCAAATGGCTGATAAATTGACTGCTATACCTGTCGGTATTTGTGAGGATGTGCCTGTTGTGGTTGCAGATGTTACTATTTTAACGGACTTTGTTATTCTTGATATTCCCGAGGACGATAGTATGTCTATTATTCTTGGAATACCCTTTTTGAATACTGCAGGGGCTGTTATTGATTGCACCAGAGGCAATGTCACTTTTCATGTTAATGGTAATGAGCATACGGTACACTTTCCGAGGAAACAACCTCAAGTCCATAGTATCAATTCTATTGGGAAAATTCCATCGATAATTTTTGGAGGTTTCGAATTTCCTCTTCCTACTGTCAAGAAGAAATATGATATTCTTATTATTGGGGATGTGCATATCCCCATTCAGGTAACATAGTGGCATTCAAAATTTCTCCGGTTTCATGTTACTCGAAATGAGTTTGCTAACAAGACTTGATCAACCTTGTTAGTGGATTCCTTTTGATGAGCATGAGATGGATGAAGTTAGAAAGCACAACCTTCTATACCCTCTTTTTACTTTCTGTTACTTATATTAAATAAAGAAAAAATAGTAATTTCTGTCTGTTTTCTGATTATCCGTGCAATATATAAATACCCCAAAAATAAAAGTTCTCCAAATGCCCTGCCAATTTAATATGATTTTTTCTGGAATATTTGAGAATATATGGCACTTAGAACATAGCAGGGGGAGCTGGCACCTGGCCACGAGGGTCCAGGGCGCGGCCACCCCCCTGGGCGCGCCCCCTGCCTTGTGGGCCCATGGTGGCTCCCCTCCACTTATTCCTGCACCCACACACTTCTTCTTCCTCCCAAAAAATCACCATCCAGCTCAAGCACGAGTTCTAGCTCATTTTGCTGTGATTTTCGATCTCTTTGCTCAAAGAACCTCTCACAAAACTGCTTTGGGGGATTGTTCCTTGGTATGTGACTCCTCCATTGGTCCAATTAGTTTTTGTTCTAGTGCTTTATTCATTGCAAATTTGTGCTGCCTAGGCGACCATGTTCTTGAGCTTGCATGTCAAATTTATATGGTTCCAAGTAGTTCTAATGCATGATATATGCTCTAGGCACTTGTAGGAGTAGTTGCTATCAATATTGTTGAGCTTGGTTCACTTTTATTTGAAGTTACTAAAAATTTCAGAATTTTTCAAAAAAATAATGAAGAGATTTTTGAGGGGCTCATCGAGCCGAAGCTCTAAGGAAAAGCGAAATGAAGAAGCAGAGAGGCCCAAATATAATCCGCCTCGCACCGTGGAGATTCGGCCGTGTGAATGGCCTTCCGATGATTTCTTGAGAGCAGCTGGGATTTATGATGATTTTTTGAATTGGCTAAGAATGCAGGCCTCACCGACTTCCTCCACGACCAATGCGAATAGTATCTCTTACTCACCAATACTTTTGTGCAAAACTTCTACTATTATCCTAGGGAATCACCTCCTTCAGTAGAGTTTCATTTATATGATGTGGTTAAGAAGATGTCACTATATGAATTTTGCAGGGTTTGCAAAATACCTTTCGAGGGTATCTTAGAGGAACCACATCGTAGAGATGTGGACGGTTTATTGACACTATTACTGTAGGGGAAACTAGGAAAGTTTCCGATGCAAGAATCACTAGCATACATTTTCCTGTTTTACGCTACTTTGCAATATTTGCTAGTCGTTGCTTAATTGGTCACAGAAACTATGGAAACCTTAGTGTTCCTGATATTATTATTTTGCTCCATGGTTTATTTTGTGACGACTCTATTAGTATGGGCGGTATTATTGCCAAACGGTTAAGTCTGAACCATACAAAGGGCCCCATCTTTGGAGGTGTCTATGCTTCACGCCTTGCTGCATACTATAACATACCTATTAGGCACTATGAAAAGGAAGAAAAATTGCTGCCTACTGTTTATTTAGATTATAAGAGTATGGTAGCGCATGATTTTATTGTAAAGAATAGGGAAAGGGAGCTTAAATACAAATTATTCATTGATAAACATCATCCTAAGACTATTACCATGCCTGCTCCTTCCTTGTTTGATTTATCTACAGGAAAGTACCTTGTTCCGTTTGAGGCCATTCACGCCTACCGGAACCCTACATCAGCTGCAGAGCCAGAGTCGGAACCACTGATTACCAGTGGGATCCTGAGGTGATTGCCGGCCAGTGGCAATCTGAGTATCCATCTCAGTACGACCCCAACTACAACTTTGGATATCCGCCAGGCCATCCGTGGCAATAGACCAACTTAGGCCAAAAGCCTAAGCTTGGGTAGTACGTATTTCTCACCGATATTACATTCATGTTCACACACTCATTGCTAGATGTCGGTGCTCATACTTTTTCATTGTAATATCCATGCTAGTTTATTTCTTTTTATGCTTTCTTCTTGTGTGTTTGATAACCCTTAAGAAAAACCAAAAAAAATTAGTTGTAGCTTTTAACTAGTTTGAATTTCCATGCTTGTAGTAGTAATTAAAAAGAAAACCCAAAAAGATTTCCTGTTCTTCTTTTGCTTGTTGGGAGCTTTCCCGTGTAAATAGTTTTATTTCTTTTCTTTTCTTTGGGGGTCGATAGGATAAGACCATAATTAAAATGTTGAAGTGACTCTTATATGCATTATTGTTGATCTGACAAAAGAGCCCATATTGCCTTGTCTTCTCCTGTTTATTGAATCCCTCCAGATTCCAGCCTAGTCCAATGCACGTGCACTATTATTATTATCCACACTATTCGGTCGTGCAAGTGAAAGGCAATAATCATGATTATATGATGAACTTGTTGAGACGAGAAAAGCTGGTATGAACTCGACCTCTCTTGTTTTTTGTAAATATGATTAGTTCATCGTTCCTGGTTCAGCCTATTATGAATAAACATGTTTGCAATGACAATTAGATATTATAGTTGTTTATGCCATGCTTAATTAGCTAGGAGCTTATAAAGGTTTACCTTGCGTGCTAACATGCTATTAAAATGGTTGTGATGTGGTATGATAGGGTAGTATCCTCTTTTGAACGATTCGAGTGGCTTGACTTGGCACATGTTCATGCATGTAGTTGAAACAAAATCAACATAGCCTCTACTATATTTATGTTCATGGTGCATTATATCCTACTCATGCTTGCATTTGGTGTTGATTAATTTTAATGCATGTTCATGACTGTTGTCACTCTCTAGCTGCTCGCTTCCCAGTATTTTTCTAGCCTTCACCTGTACTAAGCGGGAATACTTCTTGTGCATCCAATCCCATAAACCCCAAAGTTATTCCATATGAGTCCACCATACCTACCTATATACGGTGTCTACCTGCCATTCCAAGTAAATTTGTATGTGCCAAACTCTAAACTTCAAATAAACATTATGTTTTGTATGCTCAAATAGCTCATGTATCAACTAGGGTTGTCCGTATCTTCCATGTTAGGTGGGTTATTCTCAAGAGGAGTGGACTCCACTCCTCACTCACGAGAAAATGGCTAGTCACCGGGATGCCCAGTCCCATGCTTTATGCAACTCAAATCAAAATAATTGCAAACAAAACTCCCCCGGGACTATTGTTAGTTGGAGGCAATCGTTGTTTCGAGCAAGCCATGGATTGATGCTTGTTGGTGGAGGGGGAGTATAAACTTTACCATTCTGTTTGGGAACCGCCTATAATGTGTGTAGCATGGAAGATATCGCCATCTCTTGGTTGTTATGTTGACAATGAAAGTATACCGCTCAAAATATTATTCATCTCTATTTCAAAATCGAGCTCTGGCACCTCTACAAATCCTTGCTTCCCTCTGCGAAGGGCCTATCTATTTACTTTTATGTTGAGTCATCACCCTCTTATTAAAAAGCGCCAGTTGGAGAGCACCGCTGTCATTTGCATTAATTACTGTTAGTTTACATTGAGTATGACTTGATTGGATCTCTTTTACCATGAATTACAATGTCTAGTCAGTCCTTAATCTTTAAAGGTGCTCTGCATTTATGTTTTGCGGTCTCAGAAAGGGCTAGCGAGATACCATCCTGTTATATCATCTCATGATTGTTTTGAGAAAGTGTTGTCATCCGAGATTTATTATTATTGCTCGCTAGTTGATTATGCCATTGATATGAGTAAACATGAGACCTAAGTGTTATTGTGAATGTGGTTAGTTCATAATCTTTGCTGAAAACTTGAATGCTGGCTTTACATATTTACAACAACAATAGCAAACAGAGTTTGTAAAAGTTTTTCTTTATGACTTTCAGTTTGTCCACTGAATTGCTTGAGGATAAGCAAAGGTTTAAGCTTGGGGAGTTGATACGTCTCCGTCGTATCTACTTTTCCAAACACTTTTGCCCTTGTTTTGGACTCTAACTTGCATGATTTGAATGGAACTAACCCGGACTGACGCTGTTTTCAGCAGAATTGCCATGGTGTTATTCATGTGCAGAAACAAGAGTTCTCGGAATGACCTGAAACTCCACGGAGATTATTTTTGGAAATAATAAAAAATACTAGCAAAGAATCAAGGCCAGGGGGGCCACACCCTAGCCACAAGGGTGGGGGCGCGCTTGCCCCCCTGGGTGCGCCCCCTGCCTCGTGGCCCCCCTGGAGCTCCACCGACCTCAACTCTAACTCCATATATTCGTGTTTGGGGAGAAAAAAATTAAGGAGAATGATTCACCGCATTTTATGATACGGAGCCGCCACCAAGCCCTAAACTCTCTCGGGAGGGCTGATCTAGAGTCCGTTCGGTGCTTTGGAGAGGGGAATCCGTCGCCGTCGTCATCATAACCATCCTCCACCAATTTCATGATGCTCACCGCCGTGCGTGAGTAATTCCATCGTAGGCTTGCTGGACGGTGATGGGATGGATGAGATTTATCATGTAATCGAGTTAGTTTTGTTAGGGTTTGATCCCTAGTATCCACTATGTTCTGAGATTGATGTTGCTATGACTTTGCTATGCTTAATGCATGTCACTAGGGCCTGAGTGCCATGATTTCAGTTCTGAACCTATTATGTTTTCACAAATATATGTGAGTTATTGATCCTATCTTGCAAGTCTATAGTCACCTACTATGTGTTATGATCCAGCAACCCCGAAGTGACAATAATCGGGACCACTCCCGTTGATGACCGTAGTTTGAGGAGTTCATGTATTCACAATGTGTTAATGCTTTGGTCCGGTACTCTATTAAAAGGAGGCCTTAATATCCCTTAGTTTCCGCTAGGACCCCGCTGCCACGGGAGGGTAGGACAAAAGATGTCATGCAAGTTCTTTTCCATAAGAACGTATGACTATATTCGGAATACATGCCTACATTACATTGATGAATTGGAGCTAGTTCTGTGTCACCCTATGTTATGACTGTTACATGATGAACCACATCTGGCATAATTCTCTATCACCGATCCATTGCCTACGAGCTTTCCATATATTGTTATTCGCTTATTTACTTTTCCATTACTATTGTTATCATGACTATAAAACACCAAAAATATTACTTTTGCTATCATTACCTTTTGCTATCGTTACCACTACTATCATATTACCTTGCTACTAAACACTTTGCTTTAGATATTAAGTTTCCAGGTGTGGTTGAATTGACAGCTCAGCTGCTAATACTTGAGAATATTCTTTGGCTCCCCTTGTGTCGAATCAATAAATTTGGGTTGAATACTCTACCCTCGAAAACTGTTGCGATCCCCTATACTTGTGGATTATCACTGTAACATTATTGTATAATTATAAAAAAAACATTACCCACTGTATTCTATCACAATTCTATGGCCCCAAGTCAAGGAGGCTTCAACAAGAATTCAAACATATGCAAATAATGAAGCTATAATAGCAATCTATGAAAACAGGACATTCTGTAAAGATTTGAATATCCACCATATTTCTGTAACTCAAAAAATTCTGAAAAATTCTGAAAAAATAAACATTTTGTATAGAAATAAAGTACAAAAAGTTTCGGAACCGTTTGACGTTCTAGTAAAAAAAACGTAAAATTGAGCACTACAGCCAAAGTTTATGTTTATCACCGCACAAACCAACAAGCAATTTAACCATCCTAAAGGCTAACCTTGGCACATTATTTTTATAATACAATGGAATTGTACACAGGGATAATTATTTTTGTGATAATCTTCATGAAAAATTCTACATTGTTTCCATGAGCATGAACACAATTGTTTAAGGTTAACCCTCACTTCTCCAATGCATAACTTCCAATCACTTCTATTTTGTGAAAATGTTTTTAAGTTCCCCTCTATATTTTTTTATTTTTAAAATTTATAAAAGCACTAAACAGAAAGAAATGACTCTCTGAAACTTCTGGGTTGTCTCCCTAGCAGCGCTTTCTTTAAAGCCATTAATCTAGGCATAAAGTGCTCAAGTAATGAATCCACCCGGATCCCAAGGTATTTCAAAGCCAATTTTAATTAACAATGATTTGGCATTTAGTAATGAGCACAAAGCAACACATATCATGCAATGATGAAGTCTAACTCTCTTCCTATGCATCGGCATGTCATACAAGAACAATTCATGCACATGAAGTAAAGGCCAATGCATAGTATAAGCAATTTCTTGCAATTCTATCGTGTTCGAAACATAGAGAGGTGGAGATATAGTTCCTCTCTCATAATAATTGCAAGTAGGAGTAGGAAGCACATGCATATTATATTCATCAAAATCAACGGTATAAGGAAACCCATCAATATAATCCTTAACAAGAGCAAACTTCTCCGATGTAGTGTAGTTGGGAGAATTCAAAAGATAATAGGACTATCATGTGTGGGTGCAATAGAAACAATGTTATTCTTAACATAAGGAACTATAGAAAGTTCATCTCCATAAGCATAATTCATATTGGCATCTTGGCCACAAGCATAACAAGCATCAAGTTCATCAAAAAGGGATATTTCAAAAAGGGAAGATGTGGAGCATTCATCGTAGAGAAACAAGTAAAATCATATCTCAAGCATAAATCCCGAGCATACTAATGCAACATATAAATTTGATCCCATAAAAGTTTTCCTTTTTGAGTCAAGCGATAATCCCTAAAGTATTCACATTGATCCAACATTACTCCCATTATCATGTTGAATGGGGTTTTCTCAGAAATATCAAAGTAGAGCATAACATTTTTCACATAACGAGCATCGAGGGTTTTAGGAGGTTCCCCATCTCCATGAGTAGCAAGTACCACTAATTTTTTTGGTGTTTCATGTTCCATATCCGTAACTAAAGAGAGAGAACAACTTAGAATAGGAAATAAAAACTACTTAGTGATAAAGCAAACAAGCACACACAAGAATATTCACCCCACGCTATTGCTCCCCAGCAACAGCGCCAGAAAAAGGTCTTGATAACCCACAACTATAGGGGATCTTTTGTAGCCTTTTTCGATAAATAAGAGTGTCGAACCCAACGAGGAGCTAAAGGTAAAACAAATATCCCCTCACATTCTATCGACCACCGATACAACTCTACGCACACTTGACGTCTGCTTTACTGAAAACAAGTATGAAACTAGTTTGTAGGTATGATGCTAGAACTATTTTGCAAGAATAAAAATAGAAGTACTTTGCAAGATAATAAAAGTTAGGTGTTTAGTAAAAGGGTTTGTGTTAACAAGAAAGTTATTTGTCCCTAGGCAATCGATAACAAGTACCGGTAATCATTCCTGCAATTCTACATGAGGGAGAGGCATGACCTAACATACTTTCTCTACTTGGATCATATGCACTTATGATTGGAACTCTAGCAAGCATCCGCAACTACTAAAGATCATTAAGGTCATGAAACCCAACCATAGCATTAAGTATCAAGTCCTCTTTACTCCCATACGCCATAACCCACCTATCCGCATTTAGGCTGTTGTCACCCCCGCAACGCTGGCAAAAAGCAAACCATGAACATATTGCAACACCATACAGCGAGGGCCCCTCACGTTTGTGCGAGACGGAGGGCACCGTAGGAAAGCACCATAAATAAAATATACAATCATACCAACCAAGATCACGATTAACCCATAGGACAAAACGGATCTACTCAAACATCATAGGATAACTATAGATCATTGGGAAATAATATATGGAGTTGAGCACCATGTTTAAGTAGAGATTACAGCGGGGAGAACGGGTGTTACACTGCTGCATAGAGGGAGAGAAAGTTGGTGTTGACGGTAGCAAGGTTGTTGATGTAGATCGCCATCACGATCCTTGCCCCGGCGGCACTCCGCCGCTACCGGGAGAGAGGGGGGAGAGCCCCCCTCCTTCTTCTTCTTACTTGGCCTCCTTCCTAGATGGGAGGAGTGTTCCCCCTCTGGTCCTTGGCCTCCATGGCGGCGGAGGGGCGGGAGCCCCTCCGAGATTGGATCTTCCTCTCTGTTCTCTTCTATTTTGCATTCCCAGATCTGGCCCTTCATGGTTTCTTAAATTCCCGGAGATCCATAACTCTGGCTGCACTAAAATTTTTGCACGAGTTTTCTTTCATAAATTATCTTTCTTGCACCAGAAAAAGGGTCGCAACCGACCTTCTAGGAGGGCACAAGACACCTGGGCGTGTCAGCGGGTGCCTGGCATGCCCTGGTGGGTTGTGGGCACTGTGGGCCCCTGTTTGCATTGATTCCACCTCCTTAAAATCACATATGTTCCAAAATAATTCTCTGTAAATTTTTATCGCGTTTGGACTTCGTTTGATATGGATTTTCTATGAAACAAAAACATGCAACAAACAGGAACTCGCACTGGGCACTGGATAAGTAAGTTGGTCCAAATAAATCATATAATAAGTTGCCAAAAGTATGTAAAAGTTGAATAATATTGGCATGAAATAATCAAAAATTATAGATATGACGGAGACGTATCAGGCTTCGCCTAAGCACTACGAGAATATGATCGTAGGGTGTAATCTATGGAGGGAGGCACCGCACACAGCTAACAGATATTATTGTGTGTTCAAGGTGCCTCCCCCCCTCATATATATAGGTGGGAGGGAGAGGGAGCAGCCAAGGGGGGCACCCCAAGTAGGAGGAATCCTACTTGGAGTCCCTCCCAAGCCGCGCGCCCCCTGCCATATATAACCGAGGTGGAAGGAAAGAGGGGGGAGAGGGAAGGAAGTAGGAATCCTAATCCACACTTTCCTTGCCCTCACCTCTTTCCTTCTCCTCCTCATAGGGCTGGCCACTATAGGGGCGTACCAGAGCTGGTGTGTTCCCTCACTTGGCCCATAAGGCCCATATCTTTGCCGGGGGTGCCCGAAACTTCTTTCCGGTGACCCGATAAGTACCTGGTACCCTCCAGAACACTTCCGGAGTCCGAATACCATCGTCCTATATATCAATCTTTACCTCGATCATTTCGAGACTTCTCGTCATGTCCGTGATCTCATCCGGGACTCCGAACAATATTCGGTCACCAAATCACATAACTCATATAATACTAAATCGCCATTGAACGTTAAGCATGCGGACCCTATGGGTTCAGAACTATGTAGACATGACCGAGACACCTCTCCGGTCAATAGCCAATAGCGGAACCTGGATGCTCATATTGGCTCCTACATATTCTATGAAGATCTTTATCGGTCGAACCGTTATGACGACATACGTAATTCCATTTGTCAATCGGTATGTTACTTGCCCGAGATTCGATCGAAAGTATCTTCATACCTAGTTCAATATCTTACCGGTAAGTCTCTTTACTCGTTCCGTAATACATAACCTCATGACTAACTCCTTAGTCGTTTTCTTGCAAGCTTATGATGTGTATTACCGAGAGGGCCCAGAGATACCTCTCCGATACTCGAAGTGATAAATCCTAATCTCGATCTATGCCAACCCAACAAACATCTTCGGAGATACCTATAGAGCAACTTTATAATCACCCAATTACGTTGTGACATTTGATAGCACACAAGGTATTCCTCCGGTATCCGGGAGTTGCATAATCTCATAGTTGAAGGAATATGTATTTGACATGAAGAAAGAAATAGCAATAAAACTGAACGATCATAATGCTAAGCTAACAGATGGGTCTTGTCCATCACATCATTCTCCTAATGATTTGATCTCGTTATCAAATGAAAACTCATGTCCATGGTTAGGAAACCTTAACCATCTTTGATCAATGAGCTAGTCAAGTAGAGGCTTATTAGGGACATAGTGTTTGTCTATGTATTCACACATGTATTCAGGTTTTCGGTCAATACAATTCTAGTATGAATAATAAACATTTATCATGAATAAGGAAATATAGAATAACAACTTTATTATTGCCTCTAGGCCATATTTCCTTCAGACAACAATGCATATTTGGTCCACAATGTGCATATCCGACTATGTGATCTAGACAACAATGCATATCCAACCAATTGATGAACACACTTACTTCCTCGAAGATTTGCACACCACTTGGCCACCGTGCTATGAGTTGCCTCAGAGATCTGCATGGTTGGCAATGGCAGCGGGGCTACGCGTCTCTGACTCCGCCCAGCACCACGCCCATCGCCTGCATGTCCGCGGCCACAACCACCAGCTTCGCCTCCACCTGCCTTCTGCTTCTTGGCCAGCACCGCTTTTACCTTTGCTTTAAGGCGGGTATTTTTCCTGTCTCCGAGTTGAT
>NC_057800.1:195856189-195862766 GCF_018294505.1 Triticum aestivum | reverse complement strand
TCTGTTGCAGAAACTGTGTGCCTGGCTACAAAAGTGCGGGCTCCAACTTAGTTTTGGATGGGCCTAGGGTGTTGGACTCCTACGTGGTCAGTGTCTGGACTCTTGCAAAGCCTCCTGGTTTGGTTGCGGTTTGTGGGAAAACGGCAGTCCGGACTGCTCCACTGGGCGATGGAGGTCATCGTTGGATGGCTTGCGGGGTCCGGATAGCTTCGTCCGGACGGATACGGGGCGTTTGGGGGTCGGTGTTGCGGCTTCCCTTAGACTACTATGTTTGGCTGAAGGTGGAACTAAACTATGATGGTTTGGGATTAGTTCAATTTTACTTTGTACCTTCAATTTTCTCAAATATTTTGTTGATCTTTCATCAAGATGGACATGTGTAGTCCATAGCATTTTATTGCTGCTTGTTCTTCTTATGTCAATATTTTTATTTTATTTTGTTTGCATATAAAAGTCCTAGTAGGACTTTTTGAAAAAGACTCTCAAGGAGGTGCTCCTAAGGACTTTTACCAAAAAGTCCCAAAAAAGTGCCACCCTGTTTGGTTTGCTAGGGACTTTTTCTAGTCCCAACATAAAAAAATCCCTGGAAAAAAACACCCCCTAAATTTGTTCAGATAACATGGAACAATTAATGCAGTAAACCAATTAGAAAATTACCATATGAAATATGCATATTCAATGGTCAGTATTAACATACATTTCTAAAAGTTGATGTATCATTCCATCAAATATGGACGTGCGCGGCGACGCGCGCCAACATTGGTCCAGTGAACAAGAAAATGACCAGTCTTAAGTAAGGAGATGCTAGAGCATTATTTGGAATCTAAATGTAGAAATGCCAGCAATGTGTTCATATGGTGTCGGCTACCTATCAAAGTGGTCAAGGAGTGTTAACATTGGCAACTAACTCCTCTAGAATATTTGGATGAGCGGCCTTCAGGTTCTTGAAGTCATCAGTCTCTCTGATTGCCTTTAGGTTTTGAAAGGACGAGAGCAGCTTCAGGCATGCCTTCTTGAGCTCAACGCAACCATGTTTCTCAGCAAACAACAGTGCAGTTGCCACCATGCTTGTGTCAATGCAGTTGCACAATGTCTTCTCACAGACCAACTTGAGCTTCTGAAGGTTATATCTATCTGCGGCGACAAATAAAGCTTGAGCCATCTCCATGGTTTCATCATCATCTACCTCGGGCACGAAGTCGGTGTAGATAAAGTGAAGCAATGCCCGAAAAACCCTGGGGTTCATGTCATTGATCCGCACGCGTGGTTGGACATTCTGAAGGAACTGCTCCATAAATACCGAGGAGCGAGGAGCGAGCAAGCACCGGTGTGCAGCAAACGTCTCACAAGAGACCTCGAAAATCACATCCGCCACCTCGGCGGTTACAAGGATGCGGCTAAATTGTTCATGTATGTTGGAGGTTGGTACCATGACGAACTGTCGCGCTGTGTACTCCATGCGGAACTTGGTGACGGTGACATCACACTTGACACTGAAACAATCGCCAATAAGAGATGGGGACTCCTCCAATTCCTCCTTTTTGATGAATGTTGGAGACGCGATCCCGTCTCCTTTGTGAAAGCATGTCCGTGTCTGACATGATGTCGTGTATCTCGGCATCGGTTTTCCCGCATGGTCCAGTAAGCTAAAGGTGCATCTTATCTTGAAATCCGTGGCAGCGGTGTGACGAAGAACTAGACCGACGGATATCCAATCGCTGCCACCATCTGGGGCGTCGCAACCATCAGGGTAGTAGACCATATTCCAGCTATGTCCTCCCACGCTGAAGCTGCTCGATTGGAGGACGTCGCCGCCAAGGCCGACGGTATGGGAGTATCCCCTGACGGTGAGCACGTGTGAACCAGACACGACCTCCGCGGCAATGGTCGACCCTGTTTGAGCAGGAGCCGGCATATCAGCCGCCGACGATGACAGACTTGGAAGAGATCGATTGAACGGACAGCTAGAAAGGATTCTCTCTCTTTTTTTTATACGGGGAACTACGAGAAAGGCTATATGGTCGATATATGCATCGATCTTTTCTTAACTGATGGATTTATCCTAGGCACGTACGTACGTGTACATATTTATCAGATGTCCACGACATATTATATTTACGTTGTCCTTCCTATTCAGAGTCGAACTCGACAAGGATATTCAGAGTCGAACTCAACAAGGATATTTTCTACCACGTGGAATACGTGGTTTGCAGCCCAGACTTGTTTGATAAAAAAAAGATACTTTTTTATGAAGTCTGACTATATCACATCTAGATATGAGATAATACCTCACATCTAACTATGACCTCATTCTACATCAGCAGATAAATAAAGCCTGGCTATTGATTGTTGGGAAAAATCTAAGTTGTGGCGCCACACTTCGCACCTCCGGTGCGGTGGACTTATACGATGGACTACGCGTCACTGTATACTACTCCGTCCGTCGCATAATATAAGATGTCAAAAACACTCTTATATTATGGGACTGAGGAAGTACAGAATTCGCTACAGGAGTACAGTGCAAATGTTAGTGCTACAGAGGAACGCCTCGCATGCGCTCGTGGTGTGTACAATGCGACATTTGGTTACGTGGTGCCATGTTAGGTGGGGCCAGCTGCCATGCAGTACTCCTTGCTTTATTCATCTTCACTCTGCTATATGCTACTTTACATATTAACTATTAAGTACAGTATCTCTATACAACAAGAATTGTTGGGCGACGCAACTCCTTTTTTCTATCTCTTTTTAATAATTCGTCCTGCATATAATCTCTATAAATTCCCATACATCAACTTGTGTTAATAATAAAACACGTGATCAAGACCAAGATGCGTTTAAGTAGCATTTTTACCTTTCAAAAATAACAAGGCAATTAGGTAAAATTAAACCGACAAACAACAAGACAAGCGACGACAAAACACCCTGGCAAGTGATTTTACAACAACGGGCAATCTTTATTAAATAACCGGCCAGTAGGAAAAATCAAAATAACAAGCACAACAAAATAATGCAAAAAAGAGTTTTTACAACAACTCCCAAGCTTTATTTGACAACCGAGTAGAACTGAACTGATAAGCGCAGCAAAACATCGAGAGAACTGGGTTTGTAGAACAATTGACACGCTTTATCAGGCAACATGGAAACTAGGTAGAATTAAAATGACAAACACGTCAAAACATTTTGTGACAACCGGACTTTATAAGCACTAACAAGTTTTATGAAACAACATGGGAACTAGGTAGAATTAAAATGACAAACACGTCCAAACATTTTTTGAAAACCAGACTTTATAAGCACTAACAAGTTTTAGGAAACAAGATGGAAACAAGGTAGAATAAAAATGACAAGCACATAAAATTGGTCGTTGACCCCAGTTGCGGGTTGATGTGAACTTGTAATTGCAACAACGAAAACTTGGAGCCCAATTGCAAGTCGGTGGTGGACTTGCAATTGGGGTGAAGAATATAAAAAGATGGCGTACTCACAAAAACAAGGGTGGGCATGTACTAAGGCAACAAAAAATGGTCAAAAAAGTCTTGATTGCAAGTAGAGGGTCGGCTTGCAACTAGGAAAGGAGAACAAAAGAATGGCGGTGCTAGTTGTAAGCCGAGGGTGGACTTGCAAACTGAGGCGACAACCAAAATTCGAGCCCATTTGCGAGCTGAGGGTGGACTTGCAACTAGGGATGGAAACAAAGTACAAGCCCAGTTGCCAATCAAGGCTGGACTTGCAACTTGGAAAAGTACACAAAACTAAAATATCAGTTGCGAGTCGAGGGTGGACTTGCAACTGGGACAAGTACGAGCCTAGTTGCGTGTCAAGGGTGGATTTGCAATTAGGATGAAAAACAAGCTAAAGTCCAAGTTGCGAGTCGGGGATGGACTTGCAACTAGGATGAAAAACAAACTACGAGCCTAGTTGCAAGTTGAGTGTGGACTTGCAACTAGGACAACTACACAAAATTATGATACCATTTGTGAGTCGAGGGTGGACTTGCAACTAGGACAAATACTAAACCACATGCCCAGTTGTGACTCAAGGGTCGACTTGCAACTGGGATGACACTAACTACGATCCTAGATGATATCGTTCGCGAGTCGAGGTGGACTTGCAACTAGGAGAACAATAAACTACGAGCCAAGTTGTGGTTCGAACATGAACTTCAACTGAGATGAAAAACAAAACACAACCCTAATTGCAAGTTCAGGATGAACTTGCAACTGTGACAACTATGAAACTACAAGCATAGTTGTGATTCAAGGGTTGAAATGCAACTAGGATGAAACAAACTATGGGCATAGTAGCGAGTCATGAGTGGATTTCAACTGAGATGAAAAACAAAACACAGGCCGAGTTCCGAGTCAAGGGTGGAGTTGCAACTTGCAACCGGGATGAAACACACTATGGTCTAGTTGCAAGTCAAGGGAGGACTTGCAACTCAGACAACTACACAAACCTATGATACCATTTGCGAGTTGAGGGTGGAATGGCAACTGGGACAAGTACAAAACACAAGCCCACTTGCGAGTCGGGCGTGGACTTGCAAATGGGATGAAAAACAAAACACATGCCCAGTTGCAAGTCAAGGGTGGACTTGTAACTAGGACAATTACGAGCCCGTTTGCAAGTCGAGGTTGGACATACAATTGAGATGACTAGAAAACCACGAGCCTAGTTGCGATTCAGGGGTCGACTTGCAACTGGGGTGAAATGAAGTATGGGCCCAATTGCGAGTCCGTGGTGGACATGTAGCTGTGATGAAAAACAAAAACACAGGCTCCAATTGTGAGTCGAGTGGTGGGCTTGCAACTTGGAAAACTACGAGTCCGGTTGTTATTCTAGGGTGGACTTGCAAGTAGGAAAACTACAAAACTATGAGCATTGCGCGTGCTCTAGCTCTTGTCATGGGTTCACGTGGTGGTTGATGTGTTGGTGTAGAGTCCATGGGGATGATGGAAGGATGTTCCGCATCATCTCCCCCCCCCCCTTGGGAGAGATCCGTCCATGGATCGTGATCTTCATCACCATGGTATGGGGCCAAGTCCTTGACGTTGAAGATGTCACTTACATTGTACTTGTCGCGTGGGATGTCGATCTAGTAGGCATTGTCATTGTATCGTGCTAGCACCTTGAAGAGCCTATCGGCTCGTGGTAGTAGCTTGGATTTGTGCTCGTTGGGAAAGCGGTCCTTGTGGACATGAAGCCATACGAGATCGCCCGGTTGGAACACCATTGGTGACTTGTTGATGTTGAGCTTGGTGGTGAGGCGTTGTACTTGACGCTTGATCGTGGCCCTTGTATCTTCATGCACCTTCTTGAGATAACTTGCTCTTGCACTTGCAGCCATGTTCACTCGTTATTGAAGTGGAAGTGGTAGGATGTCCAATGGGGACGATTGAAGCCGTAGACGACCTCGAAGGGGGACTTGCCGATAGTAGAGTGTCGTGCTCGATTGTAGGCGTATTCGGCAATGGGTAAGCACTCCTCCCACTCCTTGATTTTTTTCTTGATCAACACGCATATGGGAGTAGATAGTGTCTGATTGGTGACCTTCGTTTGTGAAAGCACAAGTGCTCCCTGGGTGATTTTGTATAACACCCTCGATGTGACTATAGCTCCCACGTGTCGAGGCACGACTTAGAGACATAATCGCATTGAAGGCATATGTCGCAAGTTAGGCAATCTTCACAACATCCCATGTAATATGATAATAAAAAGGGAGAGAACATAGTTGGCTTACACTCACCACGTCAATCAAGTACATAAATAACATTACATCATCCAAACACTCATGGCCCGACTACGGCGCCAAAATAAAAGAGAACCCAACATGCGACACGGTCCCAATCACCGCCAACTGGGCACCAATACTGATCATCGGGAAAGGAAACGTAGTATCATTGAGAGTCTTCGTCGAACTCCTACTTGAGCTCACACGCGTCTCCTGGAGCGGAATCATCAGGCCCTGCATCTGGTGTAATAGTAATCTGTGAGCCACAGGGACTCAGCAATCTCGCACCCTCGCGATCAAGACTATTTAAGCTTATAGGCAAGGTAAGGTAAAATATGTGTGGAACTGCAGTAAGCGACTAGCAAATATGGTGGCTAACTTATTCGCAAAGGAGAGCGAGAAGAGGAGGCAAAGCGTGAGCGAGAAACTAGAGAGCAACCTGCGCAAACATTACTCCAACACCGTGTCCACTTCCCGGACTCCGCCGAGAAGAGGCCATCACGGTAACACACTCAGTTGATTCATTTTAATTAAGTTAAGGTTCAAGTTATCTACAACCGGACATTAACGAATTCCCATCTGCCCATAACCGCGGGCACGGCTTTCGAAATTTCAATTCCTGCAGGGGAGTCCCAACTTGGCCCATGACAAGCTCTCACGGTCAACGAAGGAATAGACCTCCTCCCAAGATGTTCCGATCAGACTCGGTATCTCGGTAATTCAAGACTCTTCGACAGGTTAAAACAAGACCAGCAACACCGCCCGAATGTGCCGACAAATCCCGATAGGAGCTGCACATATCTCGTTCTCAGGACACACTCAGATAGGTCAAGCTACGAGTAAAAC
>NC_057800.1:195853538-195855822 GCF_018294505.1 Triticum aestivum | reverse complement strand
ATAAGATGACCCTTGGGCTGCGGTAACCCAAGGGAAAAAGAGGCTAGGTGGCGAATGGTAAAACCAAGGTTGGGCATTGCTGGAAAAGCTTTAATCAACGTGAACTATCAAAGGGTTCCCATTATAACCCAACCGCGTAAGGAACGCAAAATCTGGGAACATAACACCGATATGACGGAAACTAGGGCGGCAAGAGTGGAACAAAACACTAGGCGAGAGGCCGAGCCTTCCACCCTTTACCAAGTATATAGATGCATTAAGGTAACAAGATAATATAATGATATCCCAACAAGTAAATAAAAGATGTTCCAACAAGGAACGGCCTCCAATCTTCACCTGCAACTAGCAACGCTATAAGAGGGGCTGAGTGAAGCGGTAACATAGCCAATCAACGGTTTGCTAGGACAATGGTGGGTTAGAGGTTTGACAGGGCAATTTGGGAGGCTTGCAAGCAAGTGGTAGGCATCGTAGCAATGGCATAGCAAAAGAGCGAGCAAACTAGCATAGCAAAGATAGTAGTGATTTCGAGGGTATGATCATCTTGCCTGCACAGTTGTCAGAATTGACTGGATCCTCAAAAGCAAACTCAAGGGGCTCCTCGTTAGTGAACTCGTCTCCCGGCTCTACCCAAACGAGACAAACAAGCAACAAGGATACAATCAACCACTTGCAAACTTAAACAACACAATGCAAAGATGATATGCTATGCGGGATGCGATGCGGGATGCAAAATGCAAGATATGACAGGAAATGCATGAACCTGGCCTTAACATGGAATTCCAAGGGTGCAACTGGAAAGATGAGATGAAATCGCTTGAAAACTATATAAAGAACGCCGGAATCGGAGTTACGGTTTGGAAATGGCAAGCGATTCAAAAACGACACCGGTCTGCGATTTACAGCAAGTAGGCATCTAAATGCAATGAGATGAACATGCTACAGCACCCAAACATGACATCAAAATACATGGCAGGGAAGCATTAAAGATGCTTAACAAAAGTCTAGAACTGAGCTACGGCCAAATCATCCATTAACAGGTTCAAACAAGCATGGCAAAAACGCAAATGGTAAAACAGATCTCACACTTAGTGAAATTAATACTTGTCTGGAATTTCAGATCATATAGCCCTCTTCGGAGCAACAAAACAACATGCTACAGGACCTGAACATGACAAAGAAAGACATGGCATGGAGCTACTCAACAAGCTTAACAAAAGTCCCTTAGTGACCTTGATCCAAAAGGGATCACAAAATATACTAACAAGCACACGAACATAGCAAAAGCATAATCAGTTTTAGACTTAGTGAAAAACTGGGACATGCTGAAACATAACTCACGAAGGCATGTTTACGAGCTTGATGCACTCACTACGGTGCAAGTCATGGCAAGACAATCATACATCCCTTAAGAAGGCACAAAATTCAAGCTAGACATAGCAAAAACAATGGCATAGCATGCACGGATCAACTACAATAACATCCGCAAAATCGCAAACAAGTTGACGATCTGCCCAGATTCGCAACGAAGCAAAAGTAGAGCTTGATTGACTCAAGCTAGGGTGCTCCATAATTGCAAACAAAGCCATGGATGGATAAAGCACTACCATATTAACAAAACTCCCTTACTGATCATCCTCAAAAGATGCACGGATCACTAGGAAACAACATGAACATATGGCATCATGAGATAAACAATCCCAGGACTTAGTAAAATCACCAAGTCCCTGAAAACAGAATTAGCAAATGCACCACTTTGCAAGCTTGCACAAGTCACCACACACATCCTAAAAATACATGGGTTGCACCTCTGGATAGATGAAAAAACCCTTAACAAAACATATGTAGAACTCACGGGCATAGCATGCACACAATAATCATGGCAAAAATGACAAAAGTGCCAAACGGAGTAGCAGATCTGACAATTAACTCAAGTAGCCCTCTTCGAACAGCATTTCGGGCATCAAGATGAGCTCAAATGAAAATGATGCAATGGAATGAAATGATGTACTCTCTGAGATGAACATTTTTATATGCTATATGCATGAATCGGGGCTACGGATGCAAAGTTACGGGGCCTCAAACAGGAGCATATGGAGTAAAAATTCTGGGACTTAGCGAAAAAACGACCTAGGGTTAGGATTTCAGATCTGAGATCCGGGCACGGATTACGAAGTTCGCCGGGGATCCCATCGGAGCTGACCCGGAGCTCGCCGGAGTGGATTCGCCGGCCGGGGAAGAGGGGAGGCGAGGCCGGGGCGGCTCCGGCCGGCACGGTGGCGGCGGC